>NC_084538.1:24940107-25240320 GCF_024500275.1 Phycodurus eques
ATGTCCTGACTCACACCTTGGGAATGAGACCTTTTTGTGGGCCAATTATCAATTAGGACCAGCTGATATTCATTTGTACTGACAAGGGGCTGGATTGCTGTTTGATTATTGATAGATTTTAGGTGTTGTCTTGGCTTTCCATGCCTTTTTGCACCATCTGTTCAATACATTTTCCCTTTGTCATATTACGTTTTTGCATAAAATTTCATTTTCTGAGGTTATTTGTTACACTTTCTTGATATGTCTGGATTACTTGGGTTGTTCCCAACATCTGGTGAAATGTTCAGGTCAATAGCACCTTTGGAAGTATATTTCGTGAGAAAAATGGTGATGTGTAAATACTTACTTCAGCCGGTGTGTGTGTGTGTGTGTGTATACACACACACACACACTTTTTTTAATACTGTTTTTTGTGCCATTTTTTTCTGAACAATACAACAGGCACAGCACGTCTTATTTTTAAGGATCTTCGCAACTGGCCGCATGCTGTAAAAAATTAGGTGTTGTGTCAAAGTTAAAAAGAAAAGCTGTAACTATTTCCACAGCTATTTTGAAGGTATTTCAGTTCAGCTAGTGTTGACCACATGCCACAAGACTTTTCTAGGTAAGTCGAGAAAGTTCCAAATGTCTCAGTTAAGTGTAAATTGTTACTTTGTTTTAAGTTGATCAAACACCTCATGTTTTACTGTGTGGGGAGTTACACTCATGACGTGATGTGGTGACGGTGTGTACCATTTCCACCGAGAATCTAAATTTATAAAGCTTGCGACACATAAGGCCAGAGTTGTGTGCTCTCACCGCTTCTCAGCTTTACAAAGGCAGAAAACACATAACTATGTCGGTCGTATGTCAGGTGAAAAGCAGATATAGCCATAATTCCATGTCTGGCTTGTAAGATTTGCCTGCCTTTCCGAATTGGAGATCCGATTTCAGGAAGAGGGCGTGATTAAAAAAATGGAGGAGATGGATTGGTGTCATTATGAATGTGAGTGGGTACCAGTACCAATTGAGCCCTTGTTGGTGCCAACGCCCGACGCCGAATTCCTCCAGCTCGTGACCGCTCTGCCACGTGAGGCTTGCTGTCGCTGTGGCGGGGGGCCTGAATGTATGTGCGCGCACCCATTGCCCATTCATAAAAACGAGACCATGCTCTATTCAGAAAGTAGAGTGTGCAGGTGGAGATCGAATAAAGCAGTTTAGTAGATGGTGACTTTCAACCACCACGTCTTATATAGTGACACTTTGATAAGGGAGCATTAAAGCATTGCGACCAGATGAAATCTTTACTCACGCACACTGAAAAAAGGATCATATATGCGACCATTTTGGTCGCAGTCTCGAGCCCTGTACGGCATGAATTGTCAGTGCCTTCTTGTGCCATGTGACCACGTATTCTTACACCACTGCGCAAACTAGTTCACCACGCGCCATTCATAACCTCGAAACATTCCACGTCAGTACCGTTGAGGACCCCCTGAAATTTTTTACTGCCGCTTCGCGACCCACTGATAATGAGTCCACAACCCACATTTGGGTCCCAACCCACCAGTAGAGAATCACTGCTTTATATTATGTATGGAAAATTGACTTTGAATTCCTTTTCAACAAATATCTGGATTGCTCAAATACTTGCCACCCTTCACCCTTCAATTGTGAAACTATACAACCAGAGTAAGTGGTTTGGTACTTTGTGTTTAGCAATGGGTCTACTGCATGTGCCACAGACATAGAACTGCACACTAAACTGACAGGTTTAATTTGGTGGTTTTGCACAGGTGCCATTGTGTTTGAATGGCTTATTATCTCCTGCTTTGACTGCAGCTGGGAGGGAGTCTCAAGAGTGCCCATTAACACCAGAAAACAAGTTGCTATAATTGTTGCTCGTTGCTTTTCGAATACCTACTATGTTGCTAACTTGGCAACTGGATGACACTGTTTTAAGATTTGAAGGTACACCTCCCATGAAAGGGGGAATATGACTCCTTTAATCTGTTAACTGTTAACAAGTGAAGTCTTCTGGTATGTTCGTCTCGTTTTACCTGTGAATATTGAGACTCATGCTATACAACGCCAACCATGAATCTTGAAGACGCTTCATATCTCCAACAATGTGGGCTCTTCCTTCCTCCGAAGTCCTTTTTAAAACCCTCTGACTTTGCACCTCCATTTGTTGTAGCTGCAGCTCCTTCTCCGGAAACTCTCCAAGTGCTCTCTGGTGAGAGTCGATGGCAAATAAAACAAGAAGAAAACTGAAAACATTTACTGTCAAGTCAATCATCGTGATGCAGAAAAAAATTCACAGCTAATTTGCATCAGCAGTGCCACAATTAGATTTTTCTTCTGTATTTTTCTTCTCTATAATAAAATGTCTCATGATACACAAATATTATATCTTTTAGCTCCACATACGCAATCAAAGATCCACATTTTGACAAAAATTGCCACCAGAGACCCAGAAAAGATGTCTTGCAAATTGTACAAATCACAGAAAAGAGGTTTGTTAACGATGAATTATCCATCCATCCATTTTCTGAGCCGCTTCTCCTCACGAGGGTCGCGGGCGTGCTGGAGCTTATCCCAGCTGTCATCGGGCAGGAGGCGGGGTACACCCTGAACTGGTTGCCAGCCAATTGCAAGGTACATAGAAACAAGCAACCATCCGCACTCACATTCACACCTACGGGCAATTTAGAGTCTTCAATTAACCTACCACGGATGTTTTTGGGACGTGGGAGGAAACCGGAGTGCCCGGAGAAAACCCACGCAGGCATGGGGAGAACATGCAAACTCCACACAGGCGGGGCCGGGGATTGAACCCCGGGCCTCAGAACTGTGAGGCAGACGCTCTAACCACAATGAATTAATTGATCCAAAAATAATAATAACAACAAAAAAATTGCAAACTATGTGAAATCGGGCTTCAAAATGGTCAAGAATTGAGACATTATTTCAGCTTCGAGATGCTGTGGGCATGTTTGAATGCTCTGAAAACCCTGCCTCCCCGGAAATTTCAGCTGTCAATCAAAGATGTGCCTCCTGTCACGGCTCCTCCTCAGCGGGGAGAGAAGATTTTGCAGCGATACGGGCCGCAGAGAGACATTCTGGGACAGCCCCTCCACTGTCTCCGTTGAAATTCAGCGGTCAGTTAACTGACGGCGTATAGCGTCGTCAACTGCAACACGACAAGAGGAGGAGGGTGAAACGTCATCCAGGCAGGGGGACCGTGGTGCACGTACTGCTATGGCCGCCGAGTTGCAGCCATCGGTGGCCACTAACGCCGTCGTGCCGGACCTTCGGCCGCTATTCTAACCGCTGGCAAGGGGCGCTGGCCGTTCGGTTGGCTGCTGCCTCGCAACACAACGTGCATATGGCAGACGGCAGAGACACTATAGCCTAAATAACGCAAAACACATTATACTTCGGGGAGGATGTGTTTTTTCGAGTTGTGGGCATACTGTAGATAGATGACCAATTGCATGCTATACTGATAGTAATGGGGCAATGGGTTAATGAATGAGAACATGGCAATTCCGCCAAATGGCCACTGCATGGAATAAGGGCGCTTCGCGTTTATATAGTGTGGGAGGGCCTCATGCTACAAAGTGTACGACCCAACGAGCTGACGTCAAGGGGGCTCGGCTTAAGCCCTGCTCAAGATATAGATATAGTAGATATTTAAAAAAAGCTGTCAGCATCAAGACACAGACCTGGGCCTCATGTTCACGACTTTCAACGCTCCACTCTCCTGTAGGGCGCTTGAAGGACTCCAGCTTCTGCTTCATGATAATCAACCATTTCTCTATGTTTAGGAGACTGTCATGGAAATTTGCATGATCATCAATACTCTCCTGACTCTCGTGCAGCATTGCCTGTAAACAATAACAACAAAAACAAATACCTGAATCATCTCTCATAGTGTGTCCATGACTTTCAACATTCCAAAATTGTCTGGGTTTTTCCTGCATACAAAATTTGAAGATGACCGCCTCAAACTCTAAAACCTATGACAACATTAAAACTGTAATTTTTCTGACCGGCGTTGCACTATACAGCTGGACGTATCGCAATTGCAGTATTGCGCAGACATGGCATTGTATCAGTTGGAAGTCACTCCTAAAACAGTCAACGAAAACAAAAGGAACGCATAACAGAATTATTTCCGACTACAAATGTGGGTACTGTTTTTGGGTCGATCGATGGACAGGACAGACAGATGGATAGTATGATGTTGATAGTAGACGTTAGTATATTATTCAATTTCTCCCACAGGAGGATAAGAATTATTGTAAATTACGGTGATTTTCACTTTTTCCTATACCTTCCAGAAAGACAAAGCCAGCTGTTTTCAGCTGCAGAGGCTGGAAAGATTTACCCGTCTCAGAAACAGGCATGTGAACGGCTGCATATTCTGCATTCGGAAATTCATCTATTCATCCATTTTTGGGGGGTAACTTATCCTCCGTTATTCACTGAAAAACTCACCTATTTGCTACTTTTGTGCTCAGTTCAAAGCAGGCCAAAGCGCCACTTAGTGGCATTTCTTCTGTAATTGTGGTAGGGCTCGTCCCTATCCCCATGAACAGCAGGGGAAATTGTGTATGCCAGACGCATTAAGGAGGAACTTGCTGCTGGCCTTGTGAGACAGCCGCCCACAAACTAAAGGCTGAATACCTTAAAGGGTCATGTGATGTAATCAGCACAAGAAAAAGTAAAACAAAAGAAAGTAGCACAATAAAAACAATTTAAAAGTGACAAGAAAGAAAAAAATAATCTTTTATTTTGTTTTTACTTTTTAGGCAGCTCACTGCAGTATGCAAGCGCTACACAGGTGGATTGGACAACACAGCTCTGGAAGCCTGCTTCATAATAATAATATACGAATGTCAGCAAGTAAAAAGAGCCACACCACACAAGCTGTGAACCCAATATTCACTTGAAAGTGCCAGGGCTCTGCTTATTTTTATGCTCTGAATGTAAATTCTGTTATTTGGTTACATGATTGTGAATAGAACATGCTTACTTCATACCAAGCAGGGTTCCTGTAGTTGTTTTTTGGATTTTAGCAAAATGTATGATTTAAGAAAAGTAACATTTAAAAACAAAAACAAAAAAAAATACATAAACACATCAAAAAAGTGCTTAAGCTAGTGGGGGGCTTGGTATACGCATGTGTGCGAATGATCAGAAAGGTGCTAAACAAAGGTTAATTTTCATTCACGAGCGCCAGGTTTTGTTAGGGACTTACAGGACAGAACCCATCTGAACACACTATATACAAGCCTTCATACATCAAGGGAAAAACGCCGTATTTGGCAACCGATTCAGTGCAGTTTACATGCGCGATTTGCATTCAGGGACATTCCGTAAACGGGAGAGAATGTGTTATTTCTTCGGAAAATTGTATCAGAATGCTTAAGTTAAAACACTGTACGATCACACTGTTATAATATGAAATGTATTTTGTTTTGCAATGTAAGACAAGATAAAATATTTTAGTCAAGCAGAGCTACTAGGAATGCAAAGTTATTAGTGTTGTCATTCTGTGTTGCATGTTTTTGTTTGCACATTAAGGACAAAATTCCTGTTTTTGTTTCAATTCCTCATTTTAAAAAAGATCATTCAACAACAAGTTTTTCATGTTTTTGAGATTGTAGGGTGAAAGCATCAGGCGGCTACTGGTGTGGACTAAATGGGTGGAAACAGTGGGGAAATCAAATGCCACTACTTTGAGGGCAAGAGTCCGTCAGCAACATATAGTATTGGGGGAGAGGAGGGGGGAAAAAAAAAAATAATAATAAAAATTTTGGAACAGTTAACTGAATTTTGAACTCGTTCGCGGAGAAAATGAACTTTTCCAACACCGGCGTTGCCTCAAGATACGAGCCTATCGATCGGCCGTGTTTTTGCTTTGACTTGCGAGCCCAATGATGTTTCGCCGATGATCTAGCACGACTATCTCACACACATCAACAAGAACAGAAAGCCAGACTCCAGTTCTTTGGACAAGTGGGACCACGAAAAACTGAAATAAAACTCAAAGTCATGCCCATTAACATCAATGCCCCAAAAACAATATGAATAAATGAACAGTGCATAGAAAACATCCATAACTTCACCTATCTGGGAAGCACTGTTTCCAGCGATGGGGATACCAGCCAAGACATTCACAATACGATAAGCAAAGCATGCTCAACATTCACAAAACAAACAAATATGAACCTCTAATCAATACAAATACAAAACTAAACTCTTGAATATAGCAAAGCTGTGTACTGTCCTCTATGATACCTCGCACAGTTCCAGAGATCTATTGAAGATCTGTGTGAAGATTGGAGCGAGCTGGTCTGCGGAGACTTTGAGGCACGATGGGGACACAGGGTCTGGGCCTGCTGCTTTGTTGATCTTTTGTTTGAAGATGTGTCTCACATCCTGTCCGTGGATGGTCAACGAAGGAGGGGGAGTCAGAGGTGCGATGGTGGTGCGGCTGGGTGGGTGTGGGGTGTTGAAAGTGTCCTTTTCAAGTCTGCAGGATAGGGTGTTGAAGTCGTCGGCTAGTCTTTTATTGTTCTCAGCTTGGGGGGTAGGTCGCTTATAATTTAGCGATTATAATGCATGCCAGACTGATTTAGAGTCGTTAGCGCTAAACTGTTTTTCTAGCTTTATTGCATAATTTCCTCTTTGCAATGTTAATTTGTTTAGTCAGCTGGTTTCTAGCACAATTATACAGGGCTCTATCCCCACTTAGATATGCGTTCTCTTTAGCCTGGCGAAGTTGCTTAAGTTTGACAGTGAACCACGGCTTGTGGTTATTGAATGCGCAAAATTACTTTGTTGGTACACACACATCTTCACAGAAACTGATAAAGGATGTAACAGTGTCCGTATTTTCATCAAGGCTGCCAGCTGAATTTTCAAAAGACACTCCAGTCTGTGCAGTCTCAACAGTTTTGAAGTTCTGTCTTTGCTTCGTTGGTCCACTTTTTCACTGTTCTCACCGTAGGCTTCACACATTTAAGTTTTTGTCTGTATGTTAGTATTAAGTGAATTGAGCAGTGATCAGACGAGCCCAGAGCTGCACGAAGTATTGCACGGTATGCGTTATTTAGCAAAGTATAGCAGTGGTCTAAAATGTTATTTTCCCTGGTAAGACATAGCAAATGAAACACGAACTCTGATGTATGATGAGGATCACAGTCGCCAAGTAAATGGCTAATAAGACGAGCGTCACGACTGAAGTGAGAACTGGTGAGTTTACATCACCCGCAGGACATTCTTTAGCTAGATAAACGATTATTTTGCAATCAAAACCATTCGTAAATGTATCTTTAACTGGATTATATAATGGAAATACTTTCAGATGTCCGCTTGGTGTCAAAAGCGAAGAATATACAAGCATCAGTTACTGTTGCATGTAAATGCTGCTTTTCACAAAAGCTAATGACTATCTCCATATTCTGTGAAACGTGACTGCAAAACGTAACTAAAGAACAAAAAAAGGTAAATCAAACTCTGTCCTGGTGAAGGAAGCGCTTCTATACTCTCATTTCGTAGAGTCAGTGTGTATATAATCATACAACACAATATTCTGAGGGTCTTGAAAAATCAGTCAAAATGCTCAAAAACAGCTGGCACTCATGGGTTGTCTTTTCTGAAAATGGCTAGCATTGAATGAGTTAAGCAACTTGGTAACTCACCAAATGTACGAGTAGAAAATGCTCGGTAAGGTTTCTAATTCTAATAGAATAGAGCCCAGTTATCCTTATGAGAATCACTCCTGTCACATCATAATCAAACAGCCATTATTGCCAACTGTAGCAGAGATGTGCAAGTCAGAGTAACAAGCACTGACCAAGATGGCGCCTACCCGTGTGGACGCCTCGGTTAAGCGCTCGCTAGTATTGTTTTTGTTTTTGTGTTATTTGTTCGTCTTTGGAGACATTACGCGACTCACTTACACAAGGGGAGACTTGCCACCATCAGACTTGCTAACCATCTTTCACCAACCTTCGCAAATCCGCTCAGTTTTACTTAGTTACTCACCGGAGCAGTGATGGCGGTCTTGGGCGCATGGAGACGAAGGCGACGCCACAGAGGGAAGCGAGCCGGCATACAAGTGAAGCTCCGCAAGAGAGGAAACAGATTGGCGTTTCCGTCTATCCACCTCGCGAATCTACGCTCCCTACCCAACAAAATGGACGAGCTTCATCTTCTGATAAAGACCAGTAAAGACTTCGGACGTTCCGCCGCCCTGTGCTTTACAGAGACTTGGCTTTGTGAGGCTTTACCCGAAGGCGGCGTCATGCTTCCCGGCTTCCATCTTCACCGGGCAGACCGTGACATGGAATCATCGGGGAAAACAAAAGGCGGCGGTATATGCTTCTAGAGCAACGAAAAATGGTGTACTGACATCACGTTGCTCAGCACACACTGCAGCCCGCATTTAGAGTCGCTGTTTTTAAACTGTAAGCCATTCTACTCGCCTCGTGAGTTCCGATCATTCATACTCGCCGGTGTTTACATTCCGCCTCAAACTAACACGAACACCGCACTGCTAACGCTCGCTGAACAAGTAAACGAAATTGAAAAAAAAAAACACCCGGACTCACCCCTCATTATTCTCGGGAACTTTAACAAACCTAAACTCAACCACGAACTCGACTACGCTAAATAACACATACCGTGCCAAACCTCGTGCAGCCCTGGGCTCTTCTGATCATTGCTTAATTCACTTAATACCAACATACAGGAAAGAACTTAAATGCGCGAAGCCCGAAGTGGAACTCAGTACCTGAGGAGGTTAAACTGCTTACAACATACAAGGCCTTCACAAAAAAACTGAAAATGTGGCTAGTTAACACCTATAGCTGCCAACACTAAAAGACAAGTATGTTATGTTGCTTTTTTGTTATGATCAAAAAAATTATGGTTTTATTCTCTCAATAGTAGTTTGATTATGTATCCTGTATTATATTGTCTTGTAGATGTATTCTACTGCTTTTTTACATCATGGTCAGGGGACTACAGATGAAAACTAGCCTTCTGGCTAATTCTGGCTTTTTTAACCATGTGTACTTCATGTGTTTTATGAAATTGCATTGTCCCCTTTCAAAAATAAACTGAACTGAACTACAGTGAAAACTGTGAAAAAGTGGACCAATGAAGCAAAGATGGAACTTCAAAGCTGTTTAGACTGCACAGACTGGAGTGTGTTTGAAAATTCAGCTGGCAGCCTGGATGACTATACGGACACGGTCACATCCTATATCTGCTAAGATGTGTGTGTCCAAACAAAGTCGTTTCGCACATTCAATAACAACAAGCCGTGGTTCACTGCCAAACTTCAGAAATTAGTTTCCTCCGCAGGGTGTCCGGGGTTTCCCTTCGAGATAGGGTGAGAAGCTCGGTCATCCGGGAGTGGCTCAGAGTCGAGCCGCTGCTCCTCTGCATTGAGAGAAGCCAGATGAGGTGGCTCGGGCATCTGTTTAGGATGCCTCCAGGACGCCTCCCTGGTGAGGTGTTCCGGGCACGTCCCACCGGGAGTAGACACCTGGGAACGCCTTGGGATCCCCTCAGAAGAGCTGGAGGAAGTGGCTGTGGAGAGGGAAGTCTGGGCTTCCCTGCTAAAGCTAGTGCCCCCGCGACATGACTCCGGATAAGCGGAAGAAAATGGATGGATGGATGGATGGATGGAGGTTTGAAGATTGACGTTACGAGTGATGGAGTCATCTATGGCTAACGTGCGGGAGCCTGTACACTGAGGAGGAACGGGACTAGCTAAAGGAGTGAATTTGTAATGCGTCTGAACAAGCTCGCCACCGTTAGCTAGCCGCTTGGGGCTAATGCTAATACGGCTAGTAAGTCGGCTACAACCTACACTATCAGGTGTGCCCACCACAACTACAGTTATCAAAATATTCTGCTCTAGTTGGCAGACACGTCCCTTTAGCAGGAAAAGAACTGTGCAGGAAAAGAACTGTGCAAATGGTGCTCAAGTCGATACTCATTTTTATTTGGTCAGAGATTTGGAGGCAAAGTCTGCTGAAGAGCCTCGGCCGTGGTGCAGCTGAAGCTAGTAGACTCAAAAACGGGACTACTCTGCTCTCAAAAATTCAAAAGAGTCTCAAAAAGTCAAAACAAAGGTAAAAGTAAAATGTAAAAATATAAGTAGCGTTAAGGGTTCGTCTCGGACGCACACAGCGTCGCGTGATTGGAGCAGCGGCTGAGTTCGCGAATGGTGAATCGAAAATAGGCGTAGGTTCACATGTAATAGCTAGCTCGGAAGCTTTTCCTGTCATAGTCCCAACATTCAAAGTCCACACATTAATTTTTAGGCTCTGTGCTTTCATCTTCTCTTTCTGCCCGCTTTCCACCTCTGCTGAATTTGTTGTGTGATGGTGCTTTAATTGAAATGTGGGTGCAATGTAAGGTTCTATGCTTGAGAGAACCTTGTTTAATTTCAGCTTTTTGGAGATGTCTGTATGGTAACTGGATGTAAATTGCGACCAGGGAAATCAGCAACATCGTCTTAACTCGGCTTTGTGCCGAATGTCTCCAATCTACCGTTAAAATGCTCGTTAAAGTGTGCTCGGATGGGTTTGGTGATGCTCTTGGTGCATTCCGTTTGTAGTTTCTCTATTCTACCACAAGGTTTTGTGTGTACGCATGGTCCGAGTTGTTTGGAAATTTACACGTCCACACACAAGTCCAACTTGATTAATCCCGTTCTTTGCATGGAAATGTTCGCACGCACGCTTTTACGCACACTTGATAAATGAAGGCCCTGGTACTGGTATTACTGTTAACATGTTCTTCTATGTTGTCATAAATATCACAA
This sequence comes from Phycodurus eques, assembly GCF_024500275.1. Classification (NCBI taxonomy): domain Eukaryota; kingdom Metazoa; phylum Chordata; class Actinopteri; order Syngnathiformes; family Syngnathidae; genus Phycodurus; species Phycodurus eques. The sequence goes on from NC_084538.1 coordinate 24,950,942, forward strand.
TATTTCCCAAAAATATTGTATTATAATTTGGGAGCCACACCACCCAACCCCACAATTAACCGATGAACGGATTCCATTTTCATTCACGTTTTTCATCGTCCAATTTGTTGAACTTTCAGAGACCCAAACAAAGTGTTTCGCCCCTGGGAACCTAATTTACATATTATATATATTATTATTATATTATTATATATTATACTGAATTACTAGAAAATAACACAATATACATTAATTTATTACATATTTGGGAGTCAAATACCCCTTTGCCTGCTTGACATTCAGTACAACATTTTACTCTGACCTTTGGCGACCCACTACATCTGGAACAAAGTTTGGAAGCGCTTGTGCATGAATGCTTTCTTTTTCTCACCTGTAGTCTTCCCTTTCTCTGAATAAGCTGATCATGCAGCAGTTCTCTGTTCGTTGTAGCAGTACTCAGCTCAGCCTGCAGAGCTTCAGACCTTTCAGGACCAAACACGGAGTCGAGCAAGTCCCCCCTTGTCTTCAGCTGATTCAAACGGTCCTGCAGCTGGATACTGTCCTTCAAAAGCCGCTGAGTGTAGAGGAGAGAAAAATAAGACCACATTACACACACATAGCATGTTGGTCAAAAGAATCATCATCAACGTCATCATTTGTATCATCATAATTATACTACTACTTCTAATACAATTAATAATAATAATAATAATACATTTGTGAATCATCGTGTGAAAAATTACCGTTCATTTTGTGTCTGAGACAAATTTGAAGTGAATTGTGAATGCTGCATTTACATTATTCGTACATTCACTGCTTTATCACGATGCACCCTCTTGCCATTAACTTCTTAAACAGTTAACTTACAACTTCATTGCAACATGCTGCCAACATTTTGCACATCTCTGTCGGGACACTTGGCCATTATTCGTGCACTCGCTGACTGTTTTATCATTCTGTACTACTTGCATACTGTTGTTGATTACTCCCGGCCACTCGTGTGATGGAGAACTCTGCACCATTCCGTCACTGTACCAGATCATTGCACTAGTAGTCTCTTTAAACTGCTCTAAATTGCTTGAGGGCATTTGCCCAATAGCCATTATATCAGTATCATCACACTAGTGTAATACTGTCATTGCTCAATGACTGTCCACACTTGTGTTTTTTATGTTCTAAATGTATATTCAGCCATAGTGGCTGTTTGTTGTGGCTCCAACTACCCGAGAGAAATACCTCGTGTGTCCTGCAACATATTTGGTCACTAAAGCTGATTCTGATTATTTGTGTGAAACGTTACATTTAACAGACAAGCTGTTTACATTTGCGTTGAAGCAATAGGTATTGTTAGTTTCATGTGCTTGATTGCTATTTAAGTTGGCAGTACATTGTTGGTAATACTACTTTGTCAGTCTAGTAATGAGGCAGTTCAATCAGATCAAGTTCTGTACCGTGATAGATACTGTACTTTACAAACCAATATAAGCGGAGTTGTGAAAAAAAACAACTTTAAACTCTGCTTTAAGTATTTCTTCATTCAAACACCATAAATTTGATCTTAAAACAATATTTAAGTCAATTGTAGTACAAAACCCAATTCCAATGAAGTTGAGATGTGTAAAACATAAAAACAACCCCATTTGCAAATCCTTAACAACCAATATTCAATTAAATACACGATAAAGACGAGATATTTCATGTTCAAAGTGATAAACTTTTATGTTATGTTTAGTTTTTTGCAAATGGTCATTTTGAATTTGATGGCTGCAACACGTTATAAAAAAGCTGAGACATGGGCATGTTTAACACTGCGTTACCCCACCTTTCCTTTGAACAACAGTCAGTAAGCGTTTGGAAACTGAGGACACTAATTGTTGAAGCTTTGTAGGTTAAATTCTTTCCCATTATTGCTTGATGTACAGCTTCAGCTGTTCAACAGTCCGGGGTCTCCAATGTCATATTTTACGTTTCATAATGTTCAATGTGTGACAGGTAGCACGCTTACGCTTTTTCCACGAAGCCACGCTGTTGTAACAAGTGCAGAATGTGGCTTGGCATTGTCTTGCTGAAATAAGCAGGGTTGTCCGTGAAAAAGCCGTTGCTTTGAATGCAGCATATGTTGCTCCAAAACCTGTATGTACCTTTTAGCATGAATGGTGCCTTCATAGATATGCAAGTTATCCATGCCATTGGCACTAACACACCCCTATACCATCACAGATGCTGGGGTTTGCATCCCAAATAAAAAATATAAAACAACATGGCATAGCCTAAATAGAATAACTTTTAATTCAGATTTTAGACTGCAATCAAAATAAGGGAAAATATGTGTTGTACCTCAATACTCTGGACCGACATGAATATGCTGGAGAAGTCTGTGACCTCGGCAGAAGCCTCCAAAACCTGAGAGACCATAAGCCTCCATTTTGCAAAGAATAGCAATGGGTCCTGGAGCGAGTTTCTCACGCCAGACTCGGACTCTGAGCACAATTTTGCTGCTTTGCATTTCACACTGTAAAAGATAACATGAATTTGACAAACCTTTACAAGAGATTATAAAAAAATAAAATAAATAAAAACCCACCCTCCTTTTATTTTATATATAGCCATTCATTTTCCATACCGCTAATCCTCAGCAGGGTCGCAGGTGTGCTGGAATTTATCCCAGTCGACGCTGAGTGAGAAGCGGGTATACCCTGAACTGGTCGCCAGCTAGTTGTAGCTATAGATATATATATCTAGATATAGATATATCTATATATCTATATATAGATAGATATATATCTATCTATCTATATATATATATAGATTATCTATCTATCTATCTATCTATATATCTATATATCTATATATATATATAACGCGATATATATATATATACAACGCGTTCCAAAACACCTGGGACAGGTGGCAAAAAAGACTGAGAAAGTTGAGGAATGCTCATCAAACACCTGTTTGGAACATCCCACAGGTGAACAGGCTCATTGGGAACAGGTGGGTGCTATAATTGGGTATAAAAGGAGAAAATAGTGGAACAGTTTAAGGCCAATGTTCCTCAACGTACAATTGCAAGGAATTTAGGGATTTCATAATCTACAGTCCATAATATTGGTTATTTTCCTACACAACGTCCACAATTTCCCAAAACAATTTGAAATGTGGATTCGTCGGACCACAGAACACTTTTCCACTTTGCATCAGTCCACCTTCGATGAGCTCGGGCCCAGAGAAGCCAGCGGCGTTTCTGGGTGTTGTTGATTAATGGTTTTTGCTTTCCACAGTAGAGTTTCAAGTTGCACTTACGGATGTAGCGCCGAACTGCATTTACTGACATTGTTTTTTTTTAAAGTGTTCCTGAGCCCATGTGGCGATATCCTTTACACATTGATGTCGGTTTTTGATGAGGAATCGGAGGTCACGGGCATTCAATGTTGGTTTTCGGCCTTGCCGCTTACATGCAGTGATTTCTCCAGATTCTCTGAACCTTTTGATGATATTATGGACCGCAGATGATGAAATCCCTAAATTCCTTGCAATTGTACGTTGAGGAACATTGTCCTTAAACTGTTGGACTATTTTCTCACGCACTTGTTCACAAAGAGGTGAACCTCGCCCCATCTTTGCTTGTGAATGACTGAGCAATTCAGGGAAGCAATCATGGCACCCACCTGTTCCCAATGAGCCTGTTCACCTGTGGGATGTTCCAACCAGGTGTTTGATGAGCATTCCTCAACTTTCTCACTTTTTTGGCACCTGTCCCAGCTTTTTTGAACGTGTTGCAGCCATAAAATTCTAAGTTCATGATTATTTGCTAAAAACAATCAAGTTTATCTGTTTGAACATTAAATATTTTGTCTTTGTAGTGTATTCAATTAAATATAGATTGAACATGATTTGCAAATCATTGTATTCTGTTTTTATTGTTAAACACAACGTCCCAACTTCATTGTAATTGGGGTTGTACAAAAGTATATATTCTCTCTCATTTACACAGTGCCCCTGAACGCACCTCGCACACTCACGCGTGCCGTGTCCTCATTTATAGTTATACTTCAATAAAGTACAACCCAACTCAGTTTTGCTCCCGCTGCCTTTTAAAAACATTGTTTTAGCATGCATGCATGCTACCGTATGTTTTCAACCAGCCTGTTTTACCATGCCTGCGCCCAATAATACGGTGTGCCTTATGTATGTGTTAAATACAGAAATAGAACCCGTAACTGAGACTGCGCCTTTTAATACGGTGCGCCTTATGGTCGTGAAAATACGGCAATTCATTTTTGGAACTGTGAATTTAACTTTTTTTTTTTTTCACTAGTTTGCGTAGAAAAACAACTGACGTTACTTACATAGAGGGCGCTTAAAGGTTTTGCTTAGTGTAATCACTGTGTGACATACAGGCTTTATAAGACCATCTGATCTGTAAGTGGGTACACTTTGAGTCATGTACGTGTAAAATGTGGTCAGAAGAATCACGGGTAAAATGGGTTATGTACCCAAACAGAAGAGGGTTTTGAGGAAACTTGAGGACTAAAATATTAGATAGCTGGAGCCTGACATTTCATTCCACCATTATACTGTTTTGTTTTTTTTTTCTTTTTTTTAATAAAAATTGCTCTTCAAAATTAAAGAAAGTTGGTCCACAAATGAAGAAATTATGGGTAAAACTGCTCTTCAAAGAAAAAAAAAAAAAACATTTATACAGTACAATAACTGTTGACAATAAGTGAACCAAAATACATTTTACAAGTGAATGTGATGCCTATAAACAAACAAAGGCAACCTATTGCCCACATACCTCTGGTATTCTTTGACAATACCAATGACATCGTCAGAAATGTGGCGAGAGTCCTCCGAGAACCTGCACAGATCCTTGAGCTGCAATTTAAGGTGGTCCACTTTGGTCTCCTCTTCCACCAGAGCCTTTCTTACGCCCTAAAAGATAAAAGCAAAATTTACTGAGAACTAGAGCTGCAAATAACGCTTATTTTAATAATCATACATACCAGCGACTCTCATGGCCGGCGATAACGGCCCATAGCATAATAGCAACCCCCAAAAAATTTTAATAAAATAAATATTTGCAAATACAATAACTTAATATATATATACCTTAATATCAATATAACTTCTTTTTTTTTTTTTAAATAACTGTGAAAGTACATACTCTCTCCGTTTGTCACTCGCCCTCTCCCCTTTTATGTGTGCACTTTAACTCGATGGTTAGCATAATATCTCTACTACCAGTCGTGTCTGCTCCGTACCCTTTCAAACTATCTCCAAATGTACAGTTGAAATTGGACACACTTAACATACACTATATAAATAGACTGATTTTTTTTTTTTATTCACTGTCTGACATGAAATCAGACTACTTTTCCTGTTTTAGGGCAATTAGAATTACCAGAATGATTTCTATTTGCGAAATGCTTGAATAGTCAGACAAGGATTTTTTGGGGACAGTTTTGGATTACTTTCTTCAAAGTCAGAAGTTTACATTCATTTCATTAGTATTTGGTACCATTGCCTTCAAACTGTATGGCTTGAGTCAAACATTTCGGATATGCTTCTACAAGCTTCTTACAAAAGGTGGCAATCATTTTGCCCAATTCCTCTTGACAGAACTGGTGTAACTGAACCTAAATGGAGGTCCTTAAATGGTTAACGTCCTACCTGGAGGAAAGGAGTTATTTTGTAACCAAAGGAAAGTGTTCAATCTCCTCAAATGGCAATGACCTATGGGGTCCCTCAAGGGCCAGTTCTTGGACCCCTCCTGTTCAGCCTGTATATGCTACCTTTGGGTCAAATTCTTCATAACTTTAATTTTGACTATCATAGCAATGCAGATGACACACAGTTATATCTAGCAATGTCTCCAGATGACTATAGTTCAATTGAGGTGTTGTGTCACTGTCTAAAACAGATAAATAAGTGGATGAGACAAAATTTTCTTCAATTAAACAACAATAAAACTGAGATAATTGTTTTTGGCAAGAAAGAAAAGAGGATTGTTCTTAGTAAATACCTGGAGTCACTCTCTTTAAAAACCAAAAGACCAATTCCGAAACCTTGGTGTACTGATTCCGACCTGACTTTCAACAGTCACATCAAATCAATTACTAAAACTGCCTCCTACCATCTGATGGGTAGGAGGTCTGGTCTGCATGTGCCAAGCAGACCAGGAGAAGCTCATCCATGCTTTTATCTCGAGTAGACTTGACTATTGTAATGGTCTTCTGACTGGACTCCCCCAAAAGAGCATTAAATAGAGGCAGCTCATTCACAATGCTGCAGCTCGGGTTATGACCAGAACAAAGAGGCCAGAGCATATTACTCCAATTCTAAAGTCTTTACACTGGCTCCCAGTCAGCATTAATTTCTGCTACTGGGCTATAAATCACAAAATGGTTTAGGACCTAAATACAAAGAAATTCTAATGGAATATAAAGCCAGTAGGGCTCTGAAATCAAAAGACTCAGGTCAAATAGTGGAGTACAGAGTCCAAAGCAAAAATGGTGAAGCAGCATTTAGCTATTATGCTGCGCACAAAAGGAATAAGTTGCCAAATGAAGTGACATCAGCCCAAAGTGTGAATGTTTTTAAGCCCAGGTTAAAATGCTTTTTAGAGCATTTTCACTTTTAAATGACATTTCTTGCACTGTACACAATTTTAATTGTACTTTTATTTTTTTCCTCTCGTTTTAAATGTTTATAAGCTGTCTCCCCCCCCCCCCCCCCCCTTTGTTTTCAAATGCTTTTAATCATGTAAAGCACATCGAGTTATCTTGTGTGTGAAATGTGCTATATGAATAAAATTGCTTTGCTTTAGTTTGAAGACCACCTTGTTCACACATGACATTTCAGGTCTGCCCATAAATCTTCAATTGGATTGAGATCAGGGCTTTGTGATGGCCACTCCAAAAAATTGACTTCGTTATATTAACTCGACTGGTTACAAAAAAAGTATGCTTCGAGTCATTGACCATTTGGAAGATCCATTTGCGCCTGAGATTTGAACTTCTTGGCTGATATCTTGAAATGTTGCATCAGAAATTCCACATTATGTTCTAACCTCTTTATTCCATCTATTTTGTGAAGTGCACCAAGTCCCTCCTGCAGCACCCACATTACCCTTTTAGGCTGTGGGTGCGGGCCAGGCCACCAGGCGATTGCCTTCGAGCCCCCCCTCCAGGCCTGGCTCCAGCCGGCGGCCCCGGTGAGCCGCGTGCGGGCAAGGGAAACCTCAATCCATTAATATTTTTCATTATAGAGGTTTGTCGTCACCATAAGGGGTCTTTGAGCCGTCCTTTGCCTGGTCCCTCACCTAGGACCTGTTTGCCATGGGTGACCCCCTACCAGGGGTGTGAAGACCCAGACAACTTAGCTCCTAAGATCACTGGGATTCACAAAACCCTCCACCACGATAAGGTGACGGCTTCCAGGACTAGTAGTAAAGTCCCCCTGCATTCTTCCCCAAATTCCCCTGTAGGTTTAATTAAATTTTACCGAAAATTCCACTTTCTGTTGTGTTCTGTGTGTGTTTGAGTGAAACAGTTGACCGCTGAAATCGAGAACTATTATTTCTATTAATATAGAAAGCCTTCTAGATGAGAGAGATTGATAGAGGTTTTTCGTCACTTTTCCTAAAATTTACAAATATAAAAAGAGACGTGGTAGCCTATGAGACAAATATATTTTTGATTACAACCTTCTAAAGATCGGTGGATTTCTCCAGAAGTAGATGCATGTGTTTACTTTCAGACTTTTTATTTTTCCAAATGAATTACGCTTTTATCCAAACCAATATACGGTACAGTTGAAAGTTTCACATTTTATCCAAACTTAACACACAAGTCTGATTGGTCATGGTGACATTGTTGACATACAGTACTCATCACAGACTAGTAACTTTCATGAGCCATGAGGAATTAGTGTGCTTCCTAGTTCCAAATCTGTTGCCAAAGGTAAATGGCTTAACGAACAATTGTTACTGTACCAAAAATAGTATGTTCCACACTGCAAAGACAGAGAGAGACTGCGCTCTACACACAATAGATATAACCATCATCATATGTCCGCCACGTCAATGCCCCACATTCAACATGGCTGCCAAGTAGGCAAGGAAGACACATCTTTGGGAAATAGATCTTGTCATATTTTATCTCTGTGACCCGGAAATACATCAGTCCCATTCTCTGCCTGCTTTGCACCACAGCACGAGTAAACAACAGTGGCCATTGGTGGAACTAACAGACTTTGTCAAGGGCATTTTAAGTGACAAATGGAAAAATTGTTTTGATCTATTGTTCAGTCCCGATGGTCCATTTGATCAGATATCAAACTTGGGTTACTCTCTGCTGTAACGCAGTTCCAGCCAGACATATGTGACAAGTGTACCATATCACCAAATCACTTATTTCAGTGATTTGCAAATTCATGACACGATACCTTAGCAATTAGCATCATGCTTTTCCATCTTTTCCTCCCCACTCCTCACCCTCCCTTCGTGATAATGTAAACGATAGGTGTAAGAAGCATGGTAAGAAGTGTAGTTTATTTCTTATCATGGAGCGGATGATGAGTCACTTATAATGTGTTGACACCGGAGGAAAAGAGAACTTTCGTCTCTGCGGCTTGGCAGCCGGGGGTCGAGATAATAATTATAGCAATCGGTGTTACGGCCGTACAGAGTCATTCAGTGATTTCCGTAACCAAATACGGACGTTCCGTAACATTTGGCAGCTCTGTTTGCATTGTCGACCTCTCAAATGTTTTCTGTTTTTTGTGTTTTGCTAAAGTGAGCATGGATTCGAAAAAGTAATCCAATCTATGTGTCACTTTATCAAAAGGAGGGGTGGTAAGTTAAATGTTTTTTTTTTTTAATTTATCCTCTGCAGCACAAAGTGTTTCTATTTGTGCTCTGGCGTACAAAGTGGATTTTTTGTGTGCTGAGAAGCATAAGTCGCATCTCACATTGCATTATTATGTTGACACATAATTGATTACCAAAACATTTTGTCTAACACATAATTGATCACGACAAATCTGAATTCATAGATTCACTGAGCCAAATAAACAGGCTGCAAACACAGTACCAAAAGTAGCGTAACATGGTGAACCAGAATGATTGTTTCACAAACATTTCATTTCTATAAATTTGGACTCTTTATGGAACATTCATTTATTTGGGTTGACATATGAAGCGATATACTGTAGACTAAATTGTGCACATTAGACCATGGTGTGTTTTGGTGGTTTTCCACATGCGGACACATAAAATGGCTAATAAGAATACAAATTCCAAAACTTGTAAACAATACCCGACTGTTTATGGTTAAAAAGGGACACGGGCCTGATTGAAATTCTTTGCTGATACTGGCATACAGTCCGCAAAGATACATTTTAAATGTGGTCTGAAATTTTTTTATTATCTAAGCCATGATATGTTACGAACATTGATGACTAAAGTAGTCAAACTAAATTTCAAACCCCAAAACATTAAGACCAAAACCATTTTTTTTATAATAAATAAATACATTTTTGGGCCTGACAAATTATTGCAGATCCTGGATCAGTAATTATCTACAACTGACCGTCTCAATAGCATCTTTGATTTATGATACTCCAATGTCAGCTTTGGACGTAATCTCTTGGACAGATGGGAAAGAGTTTTGGTTTGTGCTGGATTCAGCCTTGAACTGCCAAGACAACTAAAAAACGAGACGGGGTACACCCTGAACTGGTCGCCAGCCAATCGCAGGGCGCATATAAACAAACAACCATTTGCACTCACATTCACACCTACGGGCAATTTAGAGTCTTCAATTCTGCGGGGTTTCCTGAGTAAGTCAGACCCATATGGAGATCAGGCATTTTTGATCCCTGTAATTACAAGGGACAGAAAGTTTGTCAAAGAAATATGGCACAAAAAAGTAGAACTACAAACATAGTGAGGATGAAATGTGAATCTATCAAACCATTGTCTCCAGCTATCTCTGCGAGACTAACTCTGTTCATTATCAGGTCACTGGGTAATAAATCAATGTTGATTAATGACATCATTACAACCCATGATCTGGACTTTTTGTTACTAAATGAAACATGGTTAACAGAAAGTAGCTGTGATACCATTTTAAATGAGGCAACACCAGCAAATTTTTATTTTATGAACAAGTGTCGAAGAGAGAAAAAAAGTGATGGCAATGCTGTTATTTAGAAGTCATTATATATACGCTAAGACAAGAGCACTTCCCTCTTGCGATCAACTTCTTAAACACCTAACCTACAATTCCATTACAACATGCTGGCAATTTTTTGACTTGAGTTCGTATGTATGACTCGTGCACTCACTGTAGTTGTCTCACCACGCTGCACAATTTGCATATACTGGCCACTCATGCCAGTGTAGCATCTGCCCCATTTGCACACTGATTGAGGAGTATCTGCAACATTTGCACAACTGACATTGTCCCAGATGATCGCACTACTCGTCACTTTAAACCGCATACACTCCTTGAAGTCTCGGCGCCCTTTGCACAATGGTCATTGCACCGGACTATTGCAATATTAGTCATTCGAACTGCTCTGAGTGCTAGAGGACTCTGCATCTTTTTGCACAATTGTCAAAAAAAATAAAAAAGTCCCGGCATTACCAGGTAACGAGCAACCCTTTATTGCTCAGTGACTGTTTTTTGTCAATGTGTTTATGTCTCCCAAGTGTTTTCTGTCAATTGACTGTCTGTTGTCGTACTAGAGCGGCTCCAACCACCGGAGACAAATTCCTTGTGTGTTTTTTGGACATACTTGGCAAATAAAGATGATTCTGATTATTTCAGTGTAAAGAAACTATACTGGGTGATTTTAGCCCTTTTGAATATCTCTGTTTTTTAGTTAAAGGTGACCCAAGGGTTAGTATTTATTTATTTATTATCTGAGATCGACAGACTCAGCATTTAGCATTTAGCTAATATGCTGCACACAAATGGAATAAGTTACCAACAGAAGTGACGTCAGCCCCAAGCGTGTATGTTTTTAAGTCCAGGTAAAAAAAAAACTTATTTTTTTTCCCATGCTTTTTCGAGCATTTTCACTTTTAAATTATATTTCTTGCACTGTACGGTGTTTTGTATTTTTCTTTTTCTCTTTGTTTTAAATGTTTAGAAGCTGCTCTTTTCTTTTGTTTTTAAATGGTTTTAATCATGTAAAGCACATTGATTTCATATCCCTCCATTTTCCTCTGCTTATCCGAGGTTGGGTCGCGGGGGCAGCAGCCTCAGCAGGGAAGCCCAGACTTCCCTCTCCACAGCCACTTCCCTCCAGCTCTTCCGAGGGGATCCCGAGGCGTTCCCAGGCAATGTTTTGACCTCCCAAATTTTGCATGCACTCAGTCCTACTCCCTCCCACCTTTGGAAAGATAAGTGTGCGCGCGGCTGGACTGGGAAAGTACCGACAACTAGGTTTCTCTCGACCCATAATGTGGCACGCTCTGAAAATCACTATTTGTTATGCCTCTGACTTTAGCGGCTTCACCTTGGCCATTTCCCAACTTTTCATCACCGTTTCCTCCTTAACCTTAACTTCTTTTATTAATTCTCGCCCCCATACCACCAAACACCTAACTCCTCTTATGTCCCGCTCTCACCGAATGTCCCCTGCTATCCAGTTAGTCCAACACTTCCACACGAGAAGTCACTTTTTCACCCAGGGCCGTGAAGGTTTGGATTTTCTCCCTGAATAAAAAACATGTAAAACTGCATTTTGTGTTTATTTGTGTTGTCTTTGACTATCGTCGCTCGTCTTTGGTCTATCCTATCCGCGAGTGTTGCAGAGATCATTGTCCACGCAATTGTTACGTCTTGGGTCGACTACTGTAACGTGCTGCTTTCTGCTCTTCCCATGTCTAGTATTAAAAGCCTACAATTAGCACTGTTGCTGCAGCAAGACTTTTGACGAGGTCGAGAAAGTTTGATCATATTACCCCCATTCTACCCAACTTGCATTGGCTCCCGGTCACCCTTGAGATGTGATTTTAAGATCCTATTACTTATTCATAAAATATTACACGGGTTGGCACCCTCTTATCTCGCTGACTTAGTTGAACCTAATGTTCCGTCACGAAACCTACGCTGGCATCAAACACGTCGGTGTGTGACTATTTTTTCATTTATTTATCATAATTATAATCTCTCGGGTTAAATTCCCACTTTACATTTCCACTCCACTGTGTATTTTTTTTTTTGCTTACCACACACAGCACCAGCTCACACACACACGCAGACATGCAAGGGGACGTTTCAGAGTGAAGGAATATGTAAAACAGTGCTTCGCCTGTCCAGCCGCAGTTGGTTATTTTTCCTAAATTAACTTTTTAAAAACTCACCATGTATTTTCTCCACTGGCCCACCATCTGCTCTTCAATGTAATCAGCGCCATCCCCAACATCACGATCCTCCGCTAGTTCCTGGTTCAGCACCTGGAGTCGTAATCTGAGGCATCCTATACCCTCCTCCAGTCGCTGACATCTTGCCATGTACTCGCTGTGTGCGTACAGGGTGGCGTGTAGGCCCTCCTCAACCTCACACAGGCCTTGCCTTAGTCTCTGCCAACCAAGTCTGAGCTCTTCAGCCTCGTCTACTACCACCTCTGCTCCAGCAGGAGAGGTCTTCGCTCTGACAGCTTCAGCTACACCCTCTATATATTGCAAAGTTTTTTCCTCACTGGCGACAATGTCATCAAGGGTCTGAAAAAGAGACAGGTAAATAAGATTTTGTTTACTTGGACAAAAAGGCACATTCATTAAAATACAATTAAGTTGTCAAAATTGTACCCCAGAGATAGGGGACTCGACTTGATTTGACCCAAGTCAAACTCGAGTCACCAGTTTTAGGACTTGCAATTTGATGGACAAAAACTTAAAAGATACTGACTTGACTTTGAATAGGTATTTATGAAACTCGACTTTGAACTACACAACTTGACAAGTCACCCACTTTGCCTTTTGTTTTTGAAAGAAAAGTTGTTTCGTGCGCCCCACTACCCTATGAGTCCAGATGCCACCTCATGAAGCGAGTATCATGGAGGGATCTCCAAAGGTGGTTACAGTTGAAGGGATTATGTTGATAAATTACAGAAAATGAAAATGGCAACATGCAAGGTTTGCAACTCAAATATAATAAGACTTCTTTGACTTCTAACTTCATCCATCACCGTGAAACCCACAGACACAGGTAAGCTATGTTAACTTCACAGTTTAGTTTATTAGATAGCTGGTCAAACATTAACTATGCTTCATTTTAGTTTTGTGTTTAACTGAGAAGACAAAGTAATAGACAATACAGTATGTAGACTGGTATAGGCCCATTAAAAAAAAAAAAAAAAAAAACTACGATTGTGAATGTGTTAGTATAGAAATGTATTCCTAGACAGCGCCTTAAGTGGGTTGATTATTTCTTGGGTACGTCAGCAGGTATGTCTGTTATCTCATGGAAGTAAATGGACTGAGATTCAAGTGTCAGGTGTGTTATGTGACAGAAGAGTCTCTGTTAGAATGGAGGGCAACGTTTATCAGACAGCGGTAAGGCTTAGAGGCAACAGGAATCAGAGATGGAGGGGGCGGAAATCAAGATGTTGAGGCTCTCTCTCAGAGTGACCAGGTTGGATAGGATTAGAAATTAGCTCACCAGAGGAACACCAAGGTCAAATGCTTTGAAGACCAAGTTACAAAGAGCTGACTTAGATGGTTCGGAAAGAATGATGAAGATGGAGGGCATGAAGATGCCAGGGAAGACCTGAGAGAAGGTTGATCGATTTTGTGAGGAAAGTCAATGAGGGTAGTTGGCATTAGAGAGGAGGATGCAGAGGACAGATTTACATGGAAAAGGATGATGGGAGAAGCCGAAGGGGGAAAAAAAGAACACTCTAAATTGCCCGTAGGTGTGAACGTGAGCGCGAATGGTTGTTTATATGTGCCCTCCGATTGGCTGGCGACCACTTCAGGGTGTACCCCGCGTCTTGGCCGAAGACAGCTGGGCTAGGCTCCAGCATCCCTTGTGAGGATAAGCGGTCCTGAAAATGGATGGATTATTGTCCCCACCAATGAGTTTAAGTTGGCTTGTGTGCTTATTTTATGCATGTAGTCCGCAGAATTCCATTTTGAAGGTGGGCCTCCCGGCGTGACTTTATATCATGGAAGCGACAATCGTTTTCATAGTGCTTCTACACTCTGCTATCTGCTGCAGGGAGTGCTCCACACTGAGTGTACCCTCAATTATTTTAAAATATATATATATATATATATATATATATATATTTCCCCCCAAAAGGTTTTGGGGGAATTATAAACATGTTTCCTCTACTCTCCCTTATCAGTTTTAAGTTGTAATAGCACCATTCACCACTAGATGGCAGACATCACTTAGTAGTGCTTCTACTGGGTCTTCTCCATCAGGAATATCATCAAGAATGGGATATATGTTCAACCAATTTAAAGGCAAGCCTATGTACCTAGTTTGTTTAGAGACGTCAGCCATGATTGTTTGTGGCGCTGAAGAGTCATACAAGACAAACGGAGGTTCTTTTGCCTCCGGTAAGGAGGCTTTGTCATGTAATTACAAGGAACAGCACACTAGCATCTTATATATTTGGTATGACGCCATGTAACACTTCACTTAGCATACAATGGAACCGACCGGGATGTTATTACATCGCATACATCGCACAGTCTGGGTTTCATGCAAACAAAGTGCAGCATAAATGTAAGCCGACAGTTAATTAAAATACACAAACATCCTCATTGTGCTAAAAATTCTGCATTGAATAGAGTTAATACGAGAAGTATACTGCAGCTGCCAAGCGCTCAAATCAAATGTACACGAACTATTGACAGGTCATTTAAAGTACATGAGGAGTTACTAAAATTTGTGTCCTCCAAAAACATGGACGCCATTATTAGTGTTACGAACTCGTATGGTGGCTTGGACAAGTAGCAGGAGAGGGCTGCAACAGGCCTCCTTCAAGAAAGCAGAGTGAACTGCCATATACTGCAAAGTGAGTAGGCCTAATATTTTCGGGATTTTGAATGACATGCAAGACAAACCGTTGATTTTTGTGAAATAATGCACAAAATGAGTTCTTGCACTTAATGTAGGTTTGCTGTTCAGCGGTTTTATGGCATCTTTGAATGCAAATTTTTAGAGCACTAGGGGGGAGGGGAATCACAGTATATGATTATTTTATTGCTCCCCGGCTCGGCGCTTGTACGTTGGGGTTCACCCCGGTGGACGAGAGAGTAGCCTCCCTCCTCCTTTGGGTGGGGGGACAGATCCTGACTGTTGTTTGTGCCCATACACCAAACAGCAGTTCAGAGTACCAACCCTTTTTGGAGTCCTTGGAGGGGGTGCTGGAGAGCGCTCCCGCTGGGGACTCTGTCGTTCTGCTGGGGGACTTCAATGCTCACGTGGGCAATGACAGTGAGGAGTTCAAGTATCTTGGGGTCTCGTTCACGAGTGAGGGAAGAATGGACTCCCTTAGAGATAGGGTGAGAAGCTCGGTCATCCGGGAGGATCTCAGAGTAGAGCCGCTGCTCCTCCACATTGTGAGCAGACAGATGAGGTGGCTGTATTTTTTAAGTTACTTAAATTTTAAGTTTAAAATGGCATTTTTGTCATGGTTAGGAAGTGCACTGTCTCATGTGGCCCCCTGGTAGCCCTTAAGAATTATTGTGGCCCCCTACATCATTGAAGTTGCACATACAGTATGAAAATTGAAGGACCGTGAACAGTGGAGCGAGAAATAGTTTCAGTGCTTTCAGCTTTGTCACGATTTTGAAGCCTCATTTTATATATTTGGCAATTGTTTTTAATTCTTCAAATTTGGCAAAAAAAAAAAAAAGGTTTTTTCTTTACAGAGTCTTGAATGACAAAGTTGCAATAACTCTCTGTACGTTTGTGTTTATGTCTTAATTTTATTATTATTATTGTTTTGTTTTTTTCTTGCTGTCGTCCGAGAGGGAGTGCAACTCCTGGAGATAAATTCTGTGTTTAAAGGCTTTCATTATCCTGGCGCGGGCGGCGACCACGCTGAGGTCACCGAGGCTGCCCCGCGCGTAGCTTGCCTTTATACTCGAGTGCAACCCACGTGCGCAGTTTTGAAAATGTACTGCAGTTCTCCTCCAAGTCTGGGGTATTGCTACGGCTGGTATTGGTTAGGACGCCACAGGGTGGAGTTTCCTCTGCATTTTTTGGGCAATTTCCGGTAGCCGTTTTTACTTTCCTTTCCGTAACAAGGAACAAAGCAACTGCAATAGCGACCGTCGAACAGTGTCTGCTTGAACAAATGGGCCTAGATGACCATATGATACGTTTAATTATGCTGCAAAATCGATCAGGAAGGTGGCAGCGTAGGTGGTATGTGGAACCGAGAGGAACGGTGAGTACGTCATTACAGCATGTGACTAAAACGGACCAATCACGAGAGATGATCTCCGCGTCATTGTACACGCGGAAACAATTTTTGACAAGCGCCCGTCAAGTGACGCGTAGGGGCCACGCGGCCCAATGAGTCGGTCACATGATGCAACGCGGGCGTTGTCGGCGCTGCGAGCGCGGGAGTATAAAGAGGCCTTTACAGTCCTGCTCACAGTTATTGGCACCCCTTCATTTTTGCATAACCTGTATAATATCTTCAGAAATAAATGGAAACGGAGGTCTAAAATAATATACCAAAAATGTTTTTTTTTTTAAACTTCGATATTGTCATTTCAAAGGACAAAAAACTGAAAACAGCATGTGCAGCAATATTGCCACCCCTCCGTAATCCTTGGTTGCATACCCTTTGGCAGCGATGACTGCCTCCACGATTTTCTTGTATGCTTTTAGCACTTCTCGGGTGGTATTTTCTCCCACTCTTCCTTTGCAGTTTGTTCAAGCACTAACATTTTCAGGGTTATTTTCTCCAATGGCAGATTTCAGCTCCTCCCCAAAGACTTTGAACCGGATTCAGATCAGGACTCATTGCTGGCCATATTAAAACAGTCTTTTTTTTTTTTTTTTTTTTCCCCCCCCTTTCCTTCCAGCACCATTCCTGTGTGCTTTTGGATGTGTGCTTTGGATTTCTCTCTCGTTGGGGGACCCATGTTCTTTGCCTCAAACCAAGTTTTCTTACACTGGGTAAGACATTTCACTCTAAAATGTCTGATAATTTTCTGATTTCATGATGCCTGTGATACAGTCAAGGCCAGATGCACAAAGCAGCCCCACAGCATTATTGATTATTGATTGACTGTTGACAGGGTTTTCTTTTCCTTATTGCGGCGTAAACATACTGTTATTGTGCATTGACAAAACGCTCTATTTTTGTTTCATCTGTCCATAAAATGCTGTTTATCATTTGCTCTTTTGTATCACACACACAAGTTCCCTATAGAAAAATGTTTCACTTAATTCATTTTCTTCAGGAGATATTCCACATTCAGGACTTATACTTCCTGGGTGCCAATAATGGTGAGCAGGACTCTATAATACTGAATATATGACTAAAGATGGTTTTGATCAGACGAAACCAAGCTGTACAGGGAACAGAGCAATAGCCATCTTTCAAGGTGGTGTCGCAGGGACCCAGAATGCTATTGTCTCTGATACGCCAACCATTATATAGTTTACTGATGTACCAACATGTTACAGTATATTCAATTGTACAATTAAACTTAGGTGGTATGAATAACCTTAATTTAAGTCAGCTTTTTAATTTGTTAATGTTTCCTGCACTTAAATCTTGATATTTAAGACAAGGCGTAACCAGCTGAGCACATTTTCAAACCCCATATGGGCATTGTACCTTTGCCATAGCTGCAAATGCATACAGTATCAGTCTTACCTGTAAGGCTCGGAGTTTGTTCTCTGTTGTATCCTCCTTCTCCATAAGATCTGTCAGCTCCTTGGTTTTTGACAGCAGCCATGACTGAAACCTCTGAACACTACTTTGGTATGTCTGGTGCTCCTCAGCTATCTCCTGAAGCAGTGACAGACGCTCCTAAAATAGTGACAGCCACACATTCACTCACTTAGGGTGATATTTACGACATCACGCTCATCTGTGCTACTGACTCAAGTACTTGAATATAAATGTATATCCTTACTCTAGAACAGGGGTACTCAAATACAAATCCTGAAGAGCTGAAAATACATTTTTCCATGAGTTAAAAGTCAATTTATTGAGGTCAGGCCACATATGCGTATACTATAATATTCAAAATAGGGCTGGGCAAAGTGGCCAAAAACAAAAATCACAATCATTTTTTTTTATATCACCCGAACTCTGTTATTGTCACTTTTTTTTTTAAATTATAATTTTAAAAAAAACATTGACTGTGAGTCCAGAGATGTACATGTCATGGAAACAATGACGTGATTTATCTTTGCGCATCAGATCACTTTACACTTGAGAGAATATGAGTACATGTTATTGATACAATGAGCCCCAGCCCTGCAACAATGAGTCCATGCAACTTATCATCACGGAATACAGAAACAGTAATCCTCCGTTACATCGCAGTTCTTGCTTCACGGTCCCGCTATATTGCAGATTTTTATTACAGTTGTTACTCTTTAAACTTTTATACTGTTTGTACAATATTTTTGTGTTATCCATGGCTCTTGCTATTTCTCAATATGTTTAGAACTGCCACAATAGCACATTTTTTAGAAAAATACATTTTCCAAAAAACCTTCAAGATGAACGACAGTATTGATGTTATTTTATGCCAGTGATATGTTGATATTAGAGCATAATAAATAATTCTTTCTGCCCTGTTAATCAAACATGTGAGCACAAGTGTGTAATGTTTTCTCATTTACTAAATAAAAGGCTGCATTTCACAATAAGAGGAAGAAAATAAAAAGAGAAAGGTACGTGTTCACATAAAGTGCTGAACTTAATATAAAGTCTGAGTTTACCCTTTTCCTTTTGGCATCTTGACACAACAGGTAAGTCTCAAACAATTGTATATATTTTAATTTAACAAGATGATAGCTGGGATAGAATGCAGCCCTATGGAGGGCACAAGCCAGTGCAAACTGTAGGCCGGTCCCAAGCCCAGATAAATGCAGAGGGTTGCGTCAGGAAGGGGATCCAGCTTAAAATTTTGCCAAACAAATATGTCCAAAGATTTCCATACCGGATCGGTCATGGCCCGGGTTAACAACGTCTGCCACCGGCCCAGTCAACCTGCAGGGCGCCGTTGGTAATTCAGCTATTGTGGGTCGAAGTCAAAGAAGAAGAAGATGTGGAAAGCGGGTTCTTCGGCAGAAACAGAAGAGGAAAGCACAGAGCCTAGAACTGAATGTGGGGACTTCGAATGTTGGGGCAATGACAGGAAAATCTTGGGAGTTGGTTGACATGATGATTAGGAGAAAGGTTGATATATTGTGTGTCCAGGAGACCAGGTGGAAAGGCAGTGAGGCTAGAAGTTTAGGGGCAGGGTTGAAATTATTTGACCATGGTGGAGATGGGAAGAGAAATGGAGTCAGGGTTATTTTAAAAGAAGAGTTGGCTAAGAATGTCTTGGAGGTGAAAAGGGTATCGGATCGAGTGATGAGGCTGAAACTTAAAATTGAGGATGTTGTGTGTAATGTGATTAGTGGCTATGCCCCACAGGTAGGATGTGACCTAAAGGTGAAAGAGAAATTCTTGAAGGAGCTAGACGAAGTAGTTCTGGGCATCCCAGACAGAGAGAGAGTCGTAATTGGTGCAGATTGTAATGGACATGTTGGTGAAGGAAATAGGGGTGATGAAGAAGTGATGGGTAAGTACCGCATCTAGGAAAGGAACTTGGAGGGACAGATGGTGGTAGACTTTGCAAAAACGATGCAAATGGCTGTAGTGAACACTTTTTTCCAGAAGAGGCAGGAACATAGTGTGACCTACACGAGCGGAGGTAGAAGCACGCAGGTGGATTACATCTTGTGCAGACGATGTAATCTGAAGGAGGTTAACAACTGTAAGGTAGTGGTAGGGGAGAGTGTGACTAGACAGCATAGGATAGTGGTTTGTAAGATGACTGGTGGTGGGGAGGAAAATTCGGAAGACAAAGGCAGAGAAAGCTGTGGTGGAAGCTGAGACAGGACGAGTGTTGTGCAGCTTTTCGGGAAGAGGTGAGACAGGCTCTCGGTGGACGGGAGGAGCTTTCAGAAGACTGGACCACTGCAGCCAAGGTGATCAGAGAGGCAGGTAAGAGACTACTTGGTGTATATTCTGGCAGGAAAAGAGAGAAGGAGACTTGGTGGTGGAACCTCACAGTACAGGAACTCATACAAGGAAAAAGGTTAGCTAAGAAGAAGTTGGTCACTGAGAGGACCGAGGAGAGGCGAAAGGAATACATTGAGATGCGACAGAGGGCAAAGGTAGAGGTGGTAAAGGCCAAACAAGAGGCATATGATGACATGTATGGCAGGTTGGACACAAAAGAAGGAGAAACCAAGATGGCACCTACCAGTGTGGTCACCTCGGTAGCGCGCTCTCTAGTATTGTTTTTGTGTTTTTCGTCCGTCTTTGGAGACCTTACATGACTCACTTACATAAGGGGAGACCTGCTAACCATCAAGGAGCCTACTCCGGACTTTGTCACCAACTTTCGCAAATCCGCTCAGTTTATTCCCCGAGTTACTCACCGGAGCGGCGTCCGCGGTTTTTGGCGCATGGAGACGGAAACGGCGCCACAGATGGAAGCGTGGCGGCATTCACGTGAAACTCCGCAAGAGAGGATACAGATTGGCGTTTCGTCTATCCATCTCACGAAGCTACACTCCCTACCAAACAAAATGGACGAGCTTCATCTTCTGTTAAAGACCAGTAAAGACTTCGGCCGTACCGCCGCCATGTGCTTCACGGAGACCTGGCTTTGCGACGCTGTACCCGATGGCGCCTTCATGCTTCCCGGCTTCCATACTCATCGAGCGGACCGCGACATGGAATCATCGGGGAAAACAAAGCGCGGCGGGATATGCTTTTATGTCAACGAAAAATGGTGTACGGACGTCACGGAGGTCGGCAGACACTGCAGCCCACATTTGGAGTCACTGTTTTTTAACTGTAAGTCATTCTACTCGCCGCGTGAGTTCGCATCATTCATCCTGGCTGGAGTCCACATTCCGCCTCAAGCTAACCCAAATGCCGCACTGCTAACGCTCGCCGAACAAGTCAACGAAATTGGAAAAAAAACACCCGGACTTCTGCGTTAACCAGCCATGAACAGGATGTGAGACGCATCTTCAAACAATGCGAGAGACGCATCTTCAAACAACAAAAGATTAACAAAGCGTCAGGCCCAGACCATGTGTCCCCGTCCTGCCTCAAAGTCTGCGTGGACCAGCTCGCACCAGTCTTCACTCAGATCTTCAATAGATCTCTGGAACTGTGTGACGTACCATCCTGTTTCAAACGCTCCACCATCATTCCAGTCCACAAGAAACCTGCAATTTCGGGTCTAAATGACTACAGGCCTGTTGCTTTGACATCTGTGGTCATGAAGTCCTTTGAACGTCTCGTGCTGGACCACCTCAAGAGTGTCACAGGTCTCCTGCTGGACCCCCTGCAGTTTGTCTACCAAGCGAACAGGTCTGCGGATGATGCAGTCAACATGGGACTGCACTTCATCCTAGAACACCTCGACAGTGCAGGGACCTATGCGAGGATCCTGTTTGTGGACTTCAGCTCAGCGTTCAACACCATCATCCCTGAACTCCTTTCATCCAAGCTTCTCCAGCACAGCGTCTCACCTGCCATCTGCCAGTGGATTTACAGCTTTCTGACAGGCAGGACACAGCAGGTGAGGCTGGGGGAGGCCACCTCATCCACACGCAGCATCAGCACTGGGGGGCCCCAAAGTTGTGTCCTCTCTCCGCTGCTCTTCTCTCTCTACACGAATGACTGCACCTCAGCGAACCAGACTGTCAAACTCCTGAAGTTTGCAGATGACACCACTGTCATCGGCCTCATCAAGGACGGTGATGAGTCTGCATATCGACAGGAAGTGGAGCGGCTGGAACTGTGGTGCGGCCGACACAACCTGGAGCTGTTCAAGACTGTAGAAATGATCGTGGACTTCAGGAGGCATCCTTTGCCACAGCTGCCCCTCACGTTGTCCACCTGCCTTGTGTCAATCGTCGAAACCTTCAAGTTCCTGGGAATTACAGTCTCTCAGGACCTGAAGTGGGCGACCAACATCAACTCCGTCCTCAAAAAGGTCCAGCAGAAGATGTACTTCCTGCGGCTTCTGAGAAAGCACGGCCTGCCACGGGAGATGCTGAGACAGTTCTACACAGTGGTCATCGAATCAATCCTGTGTTCTTCCATCACAGTCTGGTTTGGTGCTTCTACAAAAAAGGACAAACTCCGACTGCAACGGACAATCAAAACTGCTGAAAGGATTGTCGGTACCCCCCTACCCACCATTGAGGACTTGCACGCTGCCAGAACTAAGACAAGGGCATGCAAAATCCTCTCGGACCCTCCGCACCCCGGTCACCGGCTCTTCCAGCTCCTTCCCTCAGGTAGGCGCTACCGATCAATGCAAACTAGAACTAGTAGACATTCCAACAGCTTCTTCCCTCTTGCGATCAACTTCTTTGAACACCTGACCTACAATTCCATTACAACATGCTGGTAATTTTTTGACTTGAGTTCGTTGTCACATTTCTGTGGGGCCAATTATGTATTACTCGTGCACTCACTGTAGTTGTCTCGCCATGCTGCACTATTTGCATATACTGGCCACTCATATCAGAGTAGCATCTGCTCCATTTGCACGCTGATTGAGGAGTATCTGCAACATTTGCACAACCAACATTGTCCCAGACTATCGCACTACTAGTCACTTTAAACCGCATACAGTCCTTGAAGTCTCGGAGCCCTTTGCACAATGGTCATTGCACTGGACTATTGCAATATTAGTCATTCAAACTGCTTTAAGTGCTAGAGGACTCTGCATCTTTTTGCAAAATTGTCACAAAAAAAAAAAAAAAGAAAAATGTACCGGCATTACCAGATAACTAGCAACCCTGTACTGCTCAGTGACTGTTTTTTTTTTGTCAATGTCTTTCTGTCTCCAAAGTGTTCTGTCAATTGACTGTCTGTTGTCGTACTAGAGCGGCTCCAACTACCGGAGACAAATTCCTTGTGTGTTTCTGGACATACTTGGCAAATAAAGAGGATTCTGATTCTGAAAAGGATCTATACAGGCTGGCCAGACAGAGGGATAGAGATGGAAATATGTTGACTGGTGCCAGCAGTGTGCTAGCTCAATGGAAAGAATACTTCAAGGAGTTGATGAATGAGGAAAATGAGAGAGAAGGGAGAGTAGAAGAGGCAAGTGTGGTGGACCAGGAAGTGGCAATGATTAGTAAGTGGGAAGTTAGAAAAGCATGAAAGAGGATGAAAAATGGAAAGGCAGTTGGTTCTGATGACATTCCTGTGGAGGTATGGAAGCATCTCGGAAAGGTGGCTGTGGAGTTTTTGACCAGCTTGTTCAATAGAATTCTAGCGCGTGAGAAGATACCTGAGGAAGGGAGGAAAGGTCTGCTGGTGCCCATTTTTAAGAACAAGAGTGATGTGCAGAGCTGTGGAAACTACAGAGGAATAAAGTTGATGAGCCACACAATGAAGTTATGGGAAAGAGTAGTGGAGGCGAGACTCAGGACAGAAGTGAGTATTTGGGAGTAACAGTATGGTTTCATGCCTCGAAAGAGTGCCACAGATGCATTATTTGCCTTGAGGGTGTTGATGGAGAAGTACAGAGAAGGTCAGAATGAACTACATTGTGTCTTTGTAGATCAAGAGAAACCCTATGACAGAGTACCCAGAGAGGAACTGTGGTACTACATGCGGAAGTCAGGAGTGGCAGAGAAGTATGTTAGAATAATACAGGACATGTATCAGGGCAGAAGAATAGCGGTGAGGTGTGCTGTCGGTGTGACAGACGAATTTAAGGTGGAGGTGGGACTGCATCAGGGATCAGCCATGAGCCCCTTCCTGTTTGCAGTGGTAATGGATAGGCTGACAGATGAGGTTAGACTGGAATCCCCGTGGACCATGATGTTTGCAGATGACATTGTGATCTGCAGTGAAAGCAGATAGCAGGTGGAGGAACAGTTAGAAAGATGGAGGCATGCACTGGAAAGAAGAGGAATGAAGATTAACCGAAGTAAG
Organism: Phycodurus eques; assembly: GCF_024500275.1. Taxonomy (NCBI): domain Eukaryota; kingdom Metazoa; phylum Chordata; class Actinopteri; order Syngnathiformes; family Syngnathidae; genus Phycodurus; species Phycodurus eques. Next base: position 24,975,119 of record NC_084538.1, read on the forward strand.
ACAGAATATACGTGCATGAATGAGAGGAGTGGTGGGGGAAGAGTGAGGCTACAGGGAGAAGAGATAGCAAGGGTGGAGGACTTTAAATACTTGGGCTCAACCGTCCAGAGCAATGGTGAGTGTGGTTAGGAAGTGAAGAAACGGGTCCAAGCAGGTTGGAACGGGTGGAGGAAGGTGTCAGGTGTGTTATGTGATAGAAGAGTCTCTGCTTGGATGAAGGGCAAAGTTTATAAAACAGTGGTGAGGCCAGCCATGATGTATGGATTAGAGACAGTGGCACTGAAGAGACAACAGGAAGCAGAGCTGGAAGTGGCGGAAATGAAGATGTTGAGGTTCGCTCTTGGAGTGACCAGGTTGGATAAAATTAGAAATGAGCTCATCAGAGGGACAGCCAAGGTTCGATGTTTTGGAGAACGTTTGAGAGAGCAGAGTTCGATGTTTTGGACACGTCCAGAGGAGAAATAGTGAGTATATTGGTAGAAGGATGATGAGGATGGAGGTGCCAGGCTAAACAGTCAGGCTCACAGGCTTTCCAAGCACCAGGGAGCGGCGCATCGGCGAAGACCCATTAATTCTTGTAGACTGCCTTCTTCATCAATGCACGAGCCGCTAATCCAACTTTGGTTCTCATGCCAAGCGGCCGGTTTGGGATGAGAGGCAGGGTCATACATGGCTGGCAGGTCATTCGAAATCTATTACAATTATCTGACAGTTAAAGTTAGCCTCCTAAAATTTATTTGTATTTATTTCTTTTAAAGATTTACAATATGGGCGAAACGGTGGGCGACTGGTTAGCACATCTGCCTCAGAGTTCTGAGGACCGGGGTTCAAATCCCGGCCTCGCCTGTGTGGAGTTTTCATGTTCTCCCCGTACCTCCATGGGTTTTATGTGGGTACGCCGGATTCCTCCCACATCCCAGAATCATGCATGGTCGGTTAATTGAAAACTTTAAATTGCCCGTAGGTGTGAATGGGAGTGCGAATGGTTGTTCGCCTCTTGCCCAAAGATAGCTGGGATAGACTCCAGCACACCCGCAACCCTAGTGAGGATAAGAGATTCAGAAAATTGATGGATGGATTTAAAATATCGTTTATCTTCAACTAAAAAGTTATATTTGAGAAAATTATATATAAAGCTCCTTGAGAATGATCAAATAAGTGAATCGATTTAACACTAACTGTAATTGATAACAATCAACATTTAATATAGTTTACCATTTCAACAGCTTTTATGTCACTCTCCACTTTATACTCGGCTGACACTGACAGCGTAGCTCCTGCTTCTGGCAAGAGCATTATTATGCCGTATTACATTTTTACAAGGTATGAAGTTAAATCAAGTCAATAGTCTACTGTGATTCAAGGTTTTTCAATTCAATCATAAAAATAAATATTTTTTTCTTCATATCAATTCATCATAACATTTAGGCCTGACCCACAGGAAAGAGTTATTTGTTGGCTATATGCAATGTTGTGTTTGTCATACTATAGAATAATTTATTTATTGTGTTTTGTGAATATTACTGAGGATAAACTTCAGAAAAATCTCATGCGAAACCGTATTTGCAATATTTGTTTAAAATAAAAAAAATTAAAAATCTTGCAATTCAGAGTATTTCTCCAAATTATTCAGCTCTCCTCCTGACTGATGACTCGGTAGTTTTAATTGGGCTGACATCATTAAAGCTTATCGGCTTCTCAGTGACGAGGACTGGCTAATTATGGCTCAAGGTTTAGCCAAATAAACGTGACGTTGTGGCGAACTACACTTTTTATATTTTTATATTGTTCAGCCACACTGACTAAGAGGTTTCATGACTCAGTGCTGACCCTGACACTGGTTGTTCCAGATATTGTGGGGTGTGTGGGGAATAAAAATAAAAATGCAGCATCTGACAATACCAGAGTATACATATTGTATTACATACAGCTGCTTTGTGCACGCTATTTTAATACGCCCCCCGGCTGCCAAACCAGGGAGGGTAAAGTTCACTTTGCGTCCGGTGTCAACGCATTGTAAGTCATCGCCTCCATGGTAACTAATAAGCTACATGTCTTACCATGCTTCTTACAAGAGTCACGAAGGGAGGACGAAGAGTGAATCGGCGAAGACAATGTCAAAGCCATGCTAATTGCTAAGCTATTGTTACATGCAGTCGCAAAACATAGAAATAGTGATTTGGCGCGACAGTACATTTGTCAAACAGGTCTGGCTGGAACCACGTTTTTGCATCGTAACCAATTTTGCACAACAAAACAACAGGCCACTAAGTGTTTAGCGATATAAAATAATACACGTCCACACAGGGCACCGCGCCTGAACAGGAAATTAATTAGTACGTCACTGCACACGGCACTTCAGAACTTGGGCAGGTTAAAAGTACATTGCTGTTAATATTATCCATGCATCCATTTTGTGAGCCGCTTCTCTTCACAAGGGTCGCGGGCGTGCTGGAGCCTATCCCAGCTATCATCGGGCAGGAGGCGGGGTCCACCCTGAACTGGTTGCCAGCCAATCGCAGCTGTTAATATTAAATACTTCTAATATAAGATAACCTTTTTTAGAAATAAATTTGCATCTACAGGAAACATATGTAATATAAATAGTACAAGAAGTACATTGCAAAAAATAACTATCCAATTCAATCTTTCAGCAATTTTATTTCTTTGTTTGCAAAACAGAGTGCGGTTTCAATTTTTATGTTTGAGGTATGATAAATCCGATTTAAGACTTGTTTTTGCTTTTTTTTGTTACCAGGGCTGAAAACAGAATTGGCAAAGGTGAATTGATCCATAGACAGATATTTTTGACGATGGCACGTCAAAGTCTCTCTTACTGATGATTCAGGTTGCAACTGTGTCCGCCATTACAAGATTGAGGTAATAAAAACAAATGAATGACAAATATTGAAGCCATGATTTATTAATTATTATGATTGCCCCACGGTAATGTCCTTGACAAAATTTCGAAAATATGGAAATTCAGACAAATCTTTACAAATTTTGCTGCAAGTGAATTTTTATAGGTTGGCAGCTCTGTAATTGGTCGTTAACCAAGCAAAAATATAATTTATCCAAATAATCGATTGATAGAATTTACAGTAGGATACTCAAGTACTAAAATATTCGTTAGGTGAAGCCCGACATTCAACTCCCGTTATATTGTCATATTTTTAGCATTCGTGGTTAGCATTAGCGAGCTAGCAATTACCATTTTAGGTTAAAAATAAAAATAAAAACACTACCATCAAGCTCACTCATACATAATGTTGGGCATCGTTTGAATTTGAGCAATTCCGGTCCCCATTCCGGTTCCAAACAGTTCTCAATTCAGATTCTTTTAGGGGGCTGGGTCAAAAAAACTTTGCATGGTTTAAATAAAGGGTGTCCAAATTATGAACATCCATTTTCTTAGCTGCCCGCAGCATAGACTAAAATGGACATTTGACTCAAGGTTCTTTATAAGCAGTATCAATATCAAACCTATGACCTAAAAGGCAATATGTGTGGAACTAACCCAATTGACTTTATATTTATTAATTAAGGTTTCAGCTAAAAGTTAAATATAGCATCGTTATTTGGGGCTGTTTTATCACATCAGATGGTTTGTACAGTATGTGCAAGGGTACGCGCCAGAACTTAGGCACGAAAAGTAACTTCACACAGCACCGAATGTTTTTCTTTTTTTAATGGATTGAACCAAATGCTATAAAGTGTTGATTCCTTTTCTTACCCACCAATGAGCCAAAAGGTTAGTGTTTGTGATACGTTTATGTGAATTTTGTCCCAATTCATTGTGATGTAATGTTGCTACTGTGAAGTTTTAGCTCAAAGTTAAGCTTTTTTTTCTGTCATCAGCTCTTACGTTGGTTTGAAGACTAAAATAAATGCTAAAAACCATCAGTGCAAAAGTGAAAATTTACTTTGTTAGCTGTCTCCATGTTGGGACAGACATATTTTATTGTTTCACTCACCCAATTGACAGAGTCAGGTGCGGTGTAGGCTGAGGCTTGGAGCGCGTCAGACGCTACACATTGTGGAAGCCTCCTTTGCACAATATAATCTTATTCCAAGTGTTGCACTGAGGTGACTGGTCATTCATTTAAACAAAGTTAAGACACACTTTTGTTCGCCACCGCTGTTGGGGACAAGCACATCTTTGTGCGCGTTCTCCTTCGTTGGTTTTCGCCACTTCTTTGGGGTCGGCGGACCGGGAACTGAAATTTTTAAATTTGAACAATTCCGGGAGAACCGGAACCTTAGTCCCGGTTCCAATCGGTTCTCGATGCCCGACACCAATTTCTAATAGTGTCTGAAAAAACAGACGCTTCTCAAGTTTATCAGTGGCCAAACACTGCATCAGTCTGAAATAAATGTCCGTGTGAAACATTGGTTCCGGCAGCGCAATAATGGGTCCAGGTGGAACATTTTGTTTGCTTGTTGTTTGGGTCCCCGCGGAGCTTTGAGGCAGAAATTCTGCATCGACCTATTTTTAAAGTCGACTTTTTTTTTCCCTGCCCTAATTTGAACCTTTCCAAGAGTAGAACCTAGAATTCTAGCTGCAAACACCCACCAACCCCACATTTCCTCCATTTTTCTTTTCTGAATATGCATCAGCCAGGTGTCAAAGCAGTAACTAAATATTTTTATGAATGGAATACTTGGATATTGAAGGGTCTGCACACAACATACCAAATATGTTGGATGCTGTATACTTAGCTAAAGTATTTGATAAGTTTAAGAACAACTTCAACAAATACAAAATAAATACTGTCAGTAAACAGTGTCACAAGTGTTACCCCACCTCAACCTTGTCCCTGATGTCAGTGTAGGCCTCCTGCAGTCTCTGCTGTGCCTCGGACTCCACACTAGGGTCTTGGGTTCTGTTGTGCAGCACAGCAGCTTCGTCCAGCAGCCTTTCCAGTAAAGTCGCTTGGCCATGGACATCACTCACCACCACTCTCTGTTGGTCCACTTGCCACAGCTTTTCCTTCAGTCCCAGTTGCAACTCCACACCAATGTCCAGGTCACGCTGCTGCCTCGTTAGCCACGATACAAACTCCTGGTGGGCCTTCAAATACTCACTCCAGTGGAGCCACACCCACTCAATCCGACTGAGAATAAAATATGAATATGAATATGAAATATGAAATATGAAATATGAAATATGAATATGAAATATGAATATGAAATATGAAATATGAAATATGAAATATGAAATATGAATATGAAATATGAATATGAAATATGAATATGAAATATGAAAAAGATTAAAGTCCGACAAAGGAGTATTCTCAGTCTTTGTTTACAGTATGATTATTTGATATATGAAGGCGAATGAATGAATATGGCAACACTGTGAAACATGTACATGTCTGCCTCACAGTCAGAGGATCTGAGTTCATATATCCAGCTGTATAGGGGTCTGTAACGTATATGAGGGTTAACTAAAAATGTAATTAATTTGGGAAAAGATACGAAGGAAGGTAAACGCCTGCGTTCACTTCTGGGTTAGTCCAATTTACACTTTAATCGTTAAAATCAAACTAATCTGTCTCGTAAAGGGACACCACGTCACTTTTTATACGTATAAGATTTAGGAAACGTGACGAGAAACCTATCAGTCTCATAATCTGAAGGTTGCTATATTTTTAAAATACGAGTCCTAGACAACAGAGGTTCATTGTTAAACTCAGAACACACAAAACAACCAAGAGTGGCATTTTATAGTATATTGAATGACATCTACAAGGTATCTAGAGGGAAACACACAAAGGGGTCTAACGAAAGAGAAAATAAAACTAATAATGGCAAAAAGAAGGAAAATAGGCGTACGAAAAGGGAAATAGACATTGTGTGTTGGACTAAAGTGGAAAACGCGAGCATTTAATGCGCCCATTGCGGACGGGAGAGAGACAGAGGACAAAGTTGAGATTTTGTCTGGAGCTAGTAATTTCCCCGAAATTATTAGGCACTAATATTGTACAGTCTGGCAAACGCTTGCAGTGTCCACTTACAAACGTATCACCTGGTCTCTGGGAGTGATCTATCTGGGCTCGTCTCAGTAAGCACAGAGACAGATTTGGTGGAAGAAGAAAATTTTAAAAAAGATGTCGAAAAATAAAACAAAAACAAAAGAAATGAGGAACGAAAAAGGTTGTTCGTCACGCCTCTTTGGGAGAATATGACCATGTCTCTTCCTGCCTTTTCAGGGCAGGATCACGCCGCTCTGATCACCTATTAGTGGCCCACAGATAGGCTGGGAAGCCAAGTCTGTTCTCATCCCGGCCTTCGCAGTTACCGAGTCGTGTGCCTGAACAAAAGAAAGGCGAGGGGCCCACGGCCGCCCCGTGGCTGGGGACCTGCCAACAAGACAAGAGCTAAGAAGCCAGAGGCAAAACAAAACAGAAAACACAAGCGTGCGAGAGAAGGCGTGAGTCAGGGGTTAAGTACCCCTGGGGCATGTCGAAGAGGGACGGAGAAACCTAGAAGACCACACCCATCAGGTTGGATCTCGTTTAGAATTTTGGCCAATAACATGGGTTTAAAAATCATATATTAACATAAAATAACCTCAACTTTGTACTCGCTTTACTCAGAGGTCAAGCATATCAGACTGGCTGTTTATACTTTAGTTTTGGGAAATCAACTTCTTATGATTCAAATCAAATTTCATGCAGCTTGCTCACCACGAGGTGGCGGAGGCTGGGAGACACCGAACTTCCCTGCCGCGCTGCCAAGCGTGGTCTGCAGGAAGCATCTGCCAACTCCCCGAAGCTACCCTTTTGCGCAAAGGAGTCCAACCAAGAGAAAGGTGAAAAGCCACCACCCACTATATTATTATGGTGACCAGGTTCCCGACTGGTGACCATTTTCCCTGTACCGTGATTGTGTGTGGTGTGGTGTAGTGCATTAAAATTGAAGAAACTGTTGGGGGTGAGGCGAAACAGTCACAGGGCAATAATGACCTGCCACCGTCACCCACACCCAGGCCTACCAGCTCCCCAAACGACATGCAAATGTGTGAAGTGCACTAAAAATATGCGGGAGAGAAGCATGGAGAGCCAGAGAGCAGGCCAGAGTGCCGAGACACCCGGCCAAGTGTCCTCCCCAGCCACTAGATTTAGACTACAGATCACCTTAGTGTGAAATTCAATATCAGAAGTGTGGTCTGTTCTTCCCAAGACGGGCTAGGCCCAGCCAATCGCTGACTGCAGAGACATTGTGCCAACTACCCACCAACACTTTTGTGTAACGGTGTCACCAGTGAGAGTAATCAGGCAGGAAGAATTTGCGTGCGCAATTTCTCTATGAGCGTTGTAGTTGTCATTAAATTTCCTCTAAAATTACACCTCCTGTTGTGTACTGTGTATGTTTGAGTTTCAACAGTTGACCGCTGAAATCAAAAACTAATTATTCTATTAATGTAGCAAGCCTTGTAGATGACAGCGATTGATCGAGGTTTTTAATCACATTTCGGACACAGATGCGGTGTCCTATACGAGAAAAAGATGGTTTGATTGTCACCTTCTGACGTACGTTGAATTCAAGGTTGGGCATCGAGAACCAATTGGAACTGGGACCAACGTTCCGGTTCGCCATGTATCGCTCAAATTTTAAAATTTCGGTTCCCAGTTTCGATGCAGAGTGCGCCCACCCCGAAGAAGTGGCAAAAACCAATAAAGAAGCGGTGAAAACCAACGAAGGAGAAGGCGCACGAAGACGTGCCTGAACCCAATGGTGGCGAACAAAAGTGTGTCTTAACTTCGTTAAAATTAATGACCAGTCGCCTCAGTGCAACACTTAGAATAAGATTATATTGTGCAAAGGAGGCTTTCACAATGTGCAGCATCTGACGCACTCAGAGCCTCAGCCTACATTGCGTGAGCTTCAATGAAGGCAATTGGGTGAGTGAAACAATAAAATACCTCTATACCAACATTGAGACAGCTAACAAGGTAAATGGTTGGTCGCACTTTTTCACTGGTGGTTTTTATCATTTATCTTAGTCTTCAAACCAACGTAAGAGCCGATGACAGGGGGAAAAAAAGCTTAACGAGCTAAAACGTCACCAAAGCAACTTTACATCTCAATGAATTGAGACAAAATTCACAAACGTCTCACAGTATCACAGTCACTATCCTTGTTCCTCATCGGTGAAAATCAGGAATGGAATCAGTGTTTTATAGCATTTGGTTCCATCCATTAAAAAATTTAATTAAATTTAAAAAAATAAATACGTAAAATGACTGGTGCCCTGTGAAGTTACTTCTCATGCCAAAATGCTGAGTTCCGGTGCGTACCCTTCAAAATAAAAGGCTACAAGCTTAAAACAGGAAGTCAAGTTAAAACTTTCACATTTAACCCATTTGACATGATGAAACAGTCCCAAATAACCGTTACAATTCTATATGTAACTTTTAGCTGAAACATTAATTCATGAATATTAAGTCAATTGTGTTACTTCCACACACATTGCCTTTTAGTTCATAAGTTTGATATTGATACTGGTTATAAAGAATATAGTCTCAAATGTTCATTTTAGTCTATGCTGCGTGCTGCTAAGAAAATTGATGTTCATAAATTGGACACCCTTTATCTAAACCATGCAAACTTTTTTTGACCCAGACCCCTAAAAGAATCTGAATGGAGAATCGTATGGAACCGGAATCAAAATAAGGAACCGGAATCGCTCAAATTCAAACGATGCCGGAAGTACTGTGACGTTGGGACATTGTGTTAAACATAACTAAAAACAGAATACAATGATTTGCAAATCATGTTCAACCTATATTTAAAGATATTTAATGTTCAAACTGATAAACTTTATTGTTTTTAGCAAATAATCATTAACTTAGAATTTTATGGCTGCAACACGTTCCAAAAAAGCTGGGACAGGTGGCAAAAAAGACAGAAAGTTGAGGAATACTCATCAAACACCTGTTAGGAACATCCCACAGATGAACAGGCTCATTGGGAACAGGTGGGTGCCATGATTGGGTAGAAAAGGAGCTTCCCTGAATTGCTCAGTCATTCACAAGCAAAGATGGGGCGAGGTTCACCTCTTTGTGGACAAGTGCGTGAGAAAATAGTCCAACAGTTTAAGGACAATGTTCCTCAACGTACAGTTGCAAGCAATTTAGGGATTTCATCATCTACGGTCCATATCATCACCAAAAGGTTCCGAGAATCTGGAGAAATCACTGCGGCAAGCGGCAAGACCGAAAACCACCATTGAATGCCTGTGACCTTGGATCCCTCAGACGGCACTGCATCAAAAACCGACATCAATGTGTAAAGGATATCATCACATGGGCTCAAGAACACTTCAGAAAACCATGGTTAGTAAATAGTTAGTAAATATAATAAATAAAAAATGTGGACGTCGTGTCCTCCGGGCCAAAGCGGAAAAGAACCATCCGGACTGTCATGGACGCAAAGTTCAAAAGCCAGCATCTGTGATGGTATGGGGCTGTGTTAGTGCCAATGACATGGGTAACTTACACATCTGTGAAGGCACCATTAATGCTGAAAGGTACATACAGGTTTTGGAGAAACAAACATATGCTGCCATCCAAGCAACGTCTTTTTTATGGACGTCCCTACTTATTTCAGCAAGACAATGCCAAACCACATTCTGCACGTGTTACAACAGCGTGGCTTCGTAGTAAAAGCGTGCAGGTACTAGACTGGCCTGCCTGCAGTCCAGACCCGTCTCCCATTGAAAATGTTTGGCGCACTAATGAAGCGTAAAATACGACAACGGAGACCACGGACTGTGAACAGCTGAAGCTGTACATCAAGCAAGAATGGGAAAGAATTCCACCTCCAAAGCTTCAACAATTAGTGTCCTCAGTTCCCAAACATTTATTGAATGTTGTTAAAAGAAAAGGTGATGGAACACAGTGGTAAACATGACCCTGTCCCAGCTTTTTTGGGAATGTGTTGCAGCCATAAAATTCTAAGTTAATGATTATTTGCTAAAAACAATAAAGTTGATCACTTTGAACATTAAATATCTTGTCTTTGTAGTGTATTCAATTAAATGTAGGTTGAACATGATTTGCAAATCATTGTATTCTGTTTTTATTTATGTTTAACACAATGTCCCAACTTCATTGGAATTGGGGTTGTAAATGCAAGCGTTTACTTTCCGACTTAGTCCTTTTCCAAATTAATTACGCTTTTATCCAAACCAATATATGCTACATAGTGAATATTTCCTGCTTAAAGTAATTTATTGACACGGCAGTTGACGTTCACTGTTAAACTATACTCATGTAACAAAGGAATTACCAAAAGTATTTTCAAAATATCATTCAAAAAGTTAAACTTTCATAGATTATAGATTCAGGGCCCACAATTTAAACAATTTCAAGTATTTATTTGTTTATTTTTACATAATTTCGGCTTCTATTTCATAAAGCCCACGAAATGAGAATTCAAAAAATCTGAATACTGTGAAGAAATCACCATTTTCTTCTCATTTTTTTTAGAAAAAAAAAAAGAAATTAGGGTCACATAAAATCAATAACAATATGGTACTTTCAAAATGATATGTTAATCAATACTTGGTTGGGAACCCCTTTGCTTTAATCAATGCCTTGATGCACCATGGTATTGAGGCCATCAGCCTGTGTGATTGCCTGGAAGTTATGGAAGCCCAGATTTCCTTGATGCTTGCTGTCAGTTGCTCTTTGTTTTCGGGTCTGGTGCCCCTAATTTTCATCTGGATAATACCCCATAGATTCTCAATCGGGTTTAGATCCAGCGAGTTGGCTGGCCAATCAAGTACTGTGAAGGCATGGGTATCAAACCAGGTTTTGATGCTTCTGGCAGTATGGGCAGGGGCCAGGTCATGCTGGAAGATGAAATCGGCATCTCCATACAGATCCTCAGCAGAAGGAATCATCAAGTCCTCTAAAACATTCTTTTAGACTGTTGCAGTGACCTTGGACATAAGAAAGCAGAGATTACCTATACGTGCACTGGACATTGCACCCCAAATCATGACTGACGGTGGATATTTCACACTGGTCCTCAAGCAGCTTGGGTTCTGTTCTTCACCCTTCTTCCTCCAAACCCCTTGGATCTTGATTCCCTAATGAAAGGCACACTTTACTTTCATTGGAAAAGAGGACCTCAGACCACTGGCCAACAGTCCAATCCTTCTTCTCCTTGGCCTCGTTGAGACGCTTCCTACGTTGGCTCAGGCTCAGAAGTGGCTTGACCCGAGGAACCCGACAGTTGTAGTCCATCTCCGGGATGCGTCTGAATGTAGTGGTTTTTCAAACTGTGACTCCCGCCTCATTCAACTCTTTCTGGATCTCTGCTAGATTCTTGAATCTTCTCTGTTTGATAAAGCCTATGGTCATCTCTTTTGCTGGTGCATCTTATCTTCTCCTGCCACATTTTGTCCTTCTACTCGTGCGCGGATCTACTGTGGTGGCAAAGGGTGGCAAATGCCACCCTAAAAGAAAGCCTTGGCCCCCCTGCTTCTAACGCAATTTGCAGCGACGAATTTGACATTTACGATCAAGGAACTTCAATGTCTGACTGCATGAATGCAGCACGATATGACGCCATAGTGGCAGCGAGTGGCTCTAGCGCCGGCACAGTAAGACACTGATTTGTTTTGAAAAAGTGAGGGAGCCAGGACTCAGGAGGAAAGAAGACACAGGAGGAGAGGCAAAAACTGAGCAACTCTCTTATGTCCATCCATCAAGAAACGTAATTAAAATTAAAGCACAGTGCTAGTATAGTTGCAGTGCTGATTTTGAGATCATAAAAATCAGGGTGAAGAACATTGTTTTGTTATCTATACATGTAATGTTCGCCATGTTCTCATCTTATCTGTGTAAAGGGCAATATTGACTCACCGTCTGCAAAACGCTGTGACATTTCTTTGAATCTTACAGACATGAAGAGGAAAGGTCACGTTTGCATTTTTTTTTTTCCTCACCAAAGAGAAAGGCGACAGAAATAGAAAATGAACAATTGAGCAAGGGTGATGGAGAGGGTGAGGTGGAAGGAGAGAGAAAAGACAAAGATGAGGTGGAAGGAGAGAGAGAAGGGAAAAAGAAATGTGATGAAATACAAGCCCGTGGTGCCCAGGGACAGGAGGAGTTTGGAGAACACCACAGTGGTGAAGAGATGGAGGAGGGAGAGCATCACCAAGATGAGGAGGCAGAAAGCGAGAAAGATGACGTGCAGGGTTCAGACAGTGAAAGGGAAAGGAGAGTGATCCATCTCCAGTCAAGCTGCATAGTATACAAAGTTGCATATAAATAAGAACGACAAATGACATAAACAGACATTTTGTTGGAAGGTGCATTTACGAGACTAATAAATAAATACTAAGGCCAGGTTACATTCCAAAATTAATTATTATGATGTTGTATAATTAGGTCAGATGTAATGCAGTTTGAATCTTTCCTCCCCTCCATCTTCTAGACATATCCAAGTCCAGGTGTGAGGTGCCAGCGCAGCCAATGCGAGACAGTTTCCCGAAGACCCTCCAGGGAGGAGCCAGAAGAAGCTTCCGCAGCGACTGGTACAAAGTTCCTCCCTGGTTAGAATACTAACAATCAAAAGATGCAGCTTACTGTTTTGCATGTCGGCATTTTTCCCTCGAATCAAGTTCACTCAGTTTTTCGACCCATGCCAGGATGTTTTTTTAGGAGTTGTGCAGATTGTGTAAAATAGCGGTTATTTTACCTGTGAGTAGTGCATCCTGTGAAAGAAGTTTTTAATCTCTCCGGCTCATACAGACTTATTTGCGGTCTACTATGACAGAAAAGACACTATCGCATTTGGCTGTACTCACCATTGAATCAAAACACACAAAAGCATTACATCTAGATGAATTTGTGAAGCGTTTTGCTGAGCAACATGGAAATTGCCGCATTCAGCGGTTATAGGCATTCCAAGTTCATGTTATGCTCACTGGTGAGCTTTGTCAAAGGTGGTAAAATGATGACCAACTTTTTTTCTTTTTTCCTATATTTATTTGTTTTGGCAACTGAGACAACTTATAAATTCAGTATATATACACATCTCTCATAATTTGCCACCCCACAAATATTTTTCTAGATCCACCCCTGCTTCCACTAGAGTTTCCATTGATATGCTTGGACACAGCACTCCTGAGCAATGAACTTTTGTGGCTTACCCATCCTATGGTGGGTATCAATGATGGTCTTCTGGCCAATTGTCAAGTCTGCAGTTTTCCCCATATTGAACCCAACTGAGACAACTGAACCAAACTGAAGCAATTTAATGACACCTGGGGAAACCTGAGCAGGTGCTTTGAGTTCAGTAGATAATTAGTGTGTGACACTCAGTTGTAAACATTTATGGCCTGCAAAATTTGGGCTGATTTCTTCTCAGTATTCAAATTTTTTTGAATTCCTGATTTTATGGGTTTTATGAGCTGTAAGCCCAAATTATGTAAAAATAAATACTTGAAATTGTTTAAATTGTGGGCCCTGAATCTGTAATCTATGAAAGTTGAACTTTTTGAATGGAATTATTCAAATAAATAAACCTTTCCATAATATTCTATTTTTTTGGAAAGTGTCTGTACATCACAGAGTTAGTTTGTTTCTTTGTTTTTGTTCACAAAAATTCGTAGCTCAAAGCTAACACACAATGAATGAAAAACACCATTGACGAGCTAACGAAAATTCGGATTGAACTTGCGGCACTTATAGCTCTCAAAATAATGAATATTAGTGCACAAACACTATAGAAGCAAGCATGATAACAAAACTCTGGCATATACTCTTCAAACTCTGTGAAAAACGGGTATATTAACAATATTCTATTCTATATATCCAACTCCCACCTCCGACAGAACTTTGCTCATGTTCCGGGGGAGGCGGGGGACATAGAGTCCGAGTGGACCATGTTCCGCGCCTCCATTGCTGAGGCGGCCGACCGGAGCTGTGGCCGTAAGGTGGTCGGTGCCTGTCGTGGCGGCAATCCCCGAACCCGTTGGTGGACACCAATGGTGAGGGATCCAGGTGCTGGAGCCTCTCCCAGCTGACTGCGGGCGAAAGGCTAACTACACCCTGGACTGGTCGCCATTCAGTCGCAGGGCACATGAAGACACGGACAGCCATTCGCACTTACATTCACAGCTTCACTGAATGGGAACTGAACACGCTGCCTGCACCACTACACCATAAGTGACGAGACTTTTGACCATTTAGTGAAGCTTAAAAAAGGTGGAAGAGTCGAGCACCTGTGGCAGTGAATGATGTAGGTACAAGTTTCCTCCCAACAGCTTTTCAGGTTTTTGAGCTTAGCCTGTGTGTGGTTCCTCAGTTTTTCATCGCCAATCTCCAGAAGACGATCAGCTGCTACCAGTGCCATGTCCATCTTCACACGACCATCATGCTCTGATTGATGGATTTTCTTAAAAGGTCAAATGGAAAAGATTTAGTTATGGCATGGAGAAAAGAGATGTTTTGGTCATTTTCTAAAACAAAATATATTGATGATATGCAACTTTAAAATTTGAATATGTTCACATCACTTATTTATAATTTCACAATGATATATTTCATGCTGACAAGACAACAATGTCAATTTAATAATTTCACAAGAGGTACAACAATTGATCAATTAATCGACAATCAAATTAATCAACTACTTTAATAATTGATTGATCGTTTAGAGGCCTTGTTTAACTTAAAATTGTCCAAAAATTTCAGCCTCTCAACAGTAAATATTCTCAGATTTCTGTTGTCCTCCATGAAATCATATAGATTATCTTTGTCTCTGACTAAATAAGGTATCAGTGATCAACAATTTTGAAAATTTTCTGACATATTAAAGACCAAACAAGTAACTGAATCATAATCAATTGTTTGAGCATTTTCTGCATTGTCAATTTGAAATAATGTCCTGTTTTTGAATAGTAATGAAAAAATATATGTTTATCAGCTTAAAGACCCCGTATGAAGAAGACAAATTATGGACTCAGGTTTCCCTTGCCCGGACGCGGGTCACCGGGGGCCCCCCTCTGGAGCGAGGCCTGGAGTTGGGGCTCGAAGGAGAGCGCCTGGTGGCAGGGCCTGCACCCATGGGGCCCGGCCGGGCACAGCCCGAAAGGGTAACGTGGGTCCCCCTTCCCATGGGCTCACCACCTGTGGGAGGGGCCATAGGGGTCAGGTGAAATGCGAGCTGGGCGGTGGCCGAAGGCGGGGACCTTGGCGATCCGATCCCCGGCTACAAAAGCTGACTCTAGGGACGTGGAATGTCACCTCTCTGGCAGGGAAGGAGCCCGAGCTGGTGCGTGAGGTCGAGAAGTTCCGACTAGATATAGTCGGACTCGCCTCGACGCACAGCTTGGGCTCTGGTACCAGTCCTCTCAAGAGGGGTTGGACTCTCTTCCACTCTGGAGTTGCCCACGGTGAGAGGCGCCGAGCAGGTGTGGGTATACTTATTGCTCCCCGGCTCGGCGCCTGTACGTTGGGGTTCACCCCGGTGGACGAGAGGGTAGCCTCTCTCCGCCTTCGGGTGGGGGGACGGGTCCTGACTGTTATTTGTGCCGATGCACCAAACACCAGTTCAGAGTACCCACCATTTTTGGAGACCTGGGAGGGGGTGCTGGAGAGCGCTCCCGCTGGGGACTCCATCGTTCTGCTGGGGGACTTCAATGCTCACGTGGACAATGACAGTGAGATCTGGAAGGGCGTAATTGGGAGGAACGGCTCCCCGATCAGAACCCAAACGGTGTTCTGTTATTGGACTTCTGTGCTCGTCACGGATTGTCCATAACGAACACCATGTTCAAGCATAAGGGTGTCCACATGTGCACTTGGCACCAGGACACCCTAGGTCGCAGTTCGATGATCGACTTTGTGGTCGTGTCATCGGACTTGCGGCCGCATGTCTTGGACACTCTAAAGAGAGGGGCGGAGCTGTCAACTGATCACCACCTGGTGGTGAGTTGGCTCCGATGGTGGGGGAAGATGCCGGTCTGACGTGGCAGGCCCAAACGTATTGTGAGGGTCTGCTGGGAACGTCTGGTAGAATCCCCTGTCAGAAAGAGTTTCAACACCCACCTCCGACAGAACTTTGCTCATGTTCCGGGGGGTGCGGGGGACATCGAGTCCGAGTGGACCATGTTCCACGCCTCCATTGCTGAGGCGGCCGACCGGAGCTGTGGCCGTAAGGTGGTCGATGCCTGTCGTGGCGGCAATCTCCGAACCCGTTGGTGGACACCAATGGTGAGGGATGCCGTCAAGCTGAAGAAGGAGTCCTATCGGGCCTTTTTGGCCTGTGGGACTCCTGAGGCAGCTGATGGGTACCGGCTGGCCAAGCGGAATACGGCTTTGGTGGTCACTAAAGCAAAAACATGGGAGGAGTTCGGTGAGGCCATGGAGAAAGACTTCCGGACGGCTTCGAGGAAATTCTGGTCCACCATCCGACGTCTCAGGAGGGGAAAGCAGTGCACCATCAACACTGTGTATAGTGGGGATGGGGCGCTGCTGACCTCGACCCGGGACGTTGTGAGCCGGTAGGGAGAATACTTCGAAGACCTCCTCAATTCCACAGACACGCCTTCCCATGAGGGAGCAGAGTCTGGGTTCTCTGAGGCGGGTTCTCCTATCTCTGGGGTTGAGGTCGCCGAGGTGGTTAAAAAGCTCCTCGGTGGGAAGGCCCCGGGGGTGGATGAGATTCGCCCGGAGTTCCTCAAGGCTCTGGATGTTGTTGGGCTGTCCTGGTTGACACGTCTCTGCAACATCGCATGGACATCGGGGACAGTGCCTCTGGATTGGCAGACTGGGGTGGTGGTCCCCCTTTTTAAGAAGGGGGACCGAAGGGTGTGTTCCAACACAGGGGGATCACACTCCTCAGCCTCCCTGGTAAGGTCTATTCAGGGGTGCTGGAGAGGAGGTTCCTTCAGGAAGTTGAATCCCAGATTCAGGAGGAGCAGTGTGGTTTTCGTCCTGGCCGTGGAACCGTGGACCAGCTCTACACCCTTGGCAGGGTCCTCGAGGGTGCATGGGAGTTCGCCCAACCAGTCTACATGCGTTTTGTGGACTTGGAGAAGGCGTTCAACCATGTCCCTCGGGGGGCACTGTGGGGGGTGGTTCGGGAGTATGGGGTACCCTGTTCGGTCCCTGTACGACCGGAGTCAGAGTTTTGTCCGCAGTAAGTCGGACTCGTTTCCGGTGAGGGGTTGGACTCCGCCAAAGCTGCCCTTTGTCACCGATTCTGTTCATAACTTTTATGGACAGAATTTCTTGGCGCAGCCGAGGCGTAGAGGGGGTCCGATTTGGTGGCCTCAGTATTGCATCTCTGCTTTTTATAGATGATGTGGTTCTGTTGGCTTCATCAAGCCGTGACCTCCAACTCTCATTGGAGCAGTTCGCAGCCGAGTGTGAAGCGGCTGGGATGAGAATCAGCACCTCCAAATCTGAGACCATGGTCCTCAGTCGGAAAAGGGTGGCATGCCCTCTCCAGGTCGGGGATGAGATCCTGCCCCAAGTGGAGGAGTTAAAGTATCTTGGGATCTTGTTCACAAGTGGGGGAAGAATGGAACGGGAGATCGACAGGCGGATCGGTGAAGCGTCTGCAGTGATGCGGACTTTGTATCGGTCAGTTGTGGTGAGGAAGGAGCTAAGCCGAAAGGTGAAGCTCTCGATTTACCGATCGATCTACGTTCCTACCCTCACCTATGGTCACGAGCTGTGGGTCTGATTCGGATGCCTCCCGGACGCCTCTCCGGTGAGGTGTTCCGGGCACGTCCCACTGGGAGGAGACCCCGGGGACGACCCAGGACACGCTGGAGAGACTACGTCCTTCGGCTGGCCTGGGAACGCCTCGGGATCCCCCCGGAAGAGATGGATGAAGTGGCTGGGGAAAGGGAAGTCTGGGCGTCCCTGCTAAGGCTACTGCCCCCGCGACCCGACCTCGGATAAGCGGTAGAAGATGGATGGATGGATGGATGGATGTTTATCAGATTCCCTGAAAAAATAATCGACAGATTAATCAAATATTAACTCTTTCATTGCCAGCCGTCTTCTAAGCAGCCAACTCCATATAAGCAGCGTTTTAGAAGATTTTGACTGATCTTTCAAGGCCTACAGAACATTCTGTTTTATGGCTATATAAAGATGGAACTTACCAAAAGATTAAACTCTTCTTTCATCCATCCATCCATTCATCCATCCATTTTCCATACCTCTTATTCTCACTTGGCTCACGGGCGTGATGGTGCCTATCTTGCGCTGACCATGCATGTTTTTGGGATGTGGGAGGAAACCGGAGTACCCGGAGTACTCCACACGGGCAAGGCCGGATTTGAACCCAGTTCTTCAGAACAAATGTGCTAACCAGTCATCCACCATGCTGCCCTCTCTTCTTTCATCAGAAAAATAAGTTTATTTCTACCTTTTTCAGTTCTTTTGTAATCAGCAGTTGAACATAGGTTTCACCAAAATACTTTTCCAAGTAGAAAACTGGAAAATTTGCTTTTTGTTATAAATTGCATTTCAAGCAGAACTTTGACACTAATATTTTACTTTTTTGACACCAACATTCTAAACAGTACTTTCCTTCAACACAACAATATACAACAGTGAGAAAGTATATATAATACTTTTTTAAAATTCCACATTTTGTAGAACCAATGGTTTTGTATGCATATTTTTCCTCTGCATAAATCAGAATCATGTCCTTGGCTGCAGTATACAGTATCGAAAGAGATTGTTGTCGTTACCTCTCTCCATTTGGTGCTCGACTTCTCATAACGAGAGGAGCTGAATATAGATCATGTTAAATTTGTTTTGTTGAGGTTGCAGGAGTGGCACAGGTAATAAGTCGCAGCTCTCTTTAGCGTGATACATGAATCGTACTCAACGTGCAGATGATTTTACATGGATATCTTATTCGCAACATCTTTCCTATGTTTTGCAGACTACGGTTGTTTCGAAATTATTTACGTTATCTGCCCTTTTTGGGGACTTTTCCTACTCGCTAGCCCCTAGCGTCTGCTCCTCCATGTCGCCATGCAACAAGAGCTGCTGCGGAAGCAACAACAAAATCTCGCAAGTAGCAAAAAGTATAGAAAATATAATCGATTATCCCCTTTTTACATATTGAGCATGAATAAAATACCGATCGAATCAAGCTTCACAATATATCGCCCAGCACTACCACATGCATTGTGGCTATACAATGCAAGTTGAAAAATTATGGAGAAAGGTGCTGAATGAGGAGCACTGTCACTGGAGGTAGCAGAAAAAGCTTATGAAGGTGTGAGGACACCTATGTCCCCAAATGATATTACAAAACGTGAGATACGGACAGGCGGCACGGTGGGGACTGGTTGGCACATCTGCCTCACAGTTCTGAGGACCAAGGTTCAAATCCGGCCTCCCCTGTATGGAGTTTGCATGTTCTCCCCGTGCCTACGTGGTACTCCGGTTTCCTCCCACATCCCAAAAACATGCATGGTAGGTTAACTGAAAACTCTAAATTGCCCATAGGTGCGAATGTGAATGCAAATGGTAGTTTGGTTATATGCGCCCTGCGATTGGTTGGTGAGTACTTCAGGGTGCACCCCGCCTCTCGCCCAAAGATGGCTGGGATAGGCTCCAGCACGTCTTCGACCCTCGTGAGAATAAGCGGTACGGAAATGGATGGATGGGGATACGGAAAAATTAAGCTACAATAAAGAGTTTTAAGGCATTTCTGATAAACCAGACCAAGTAATTTACAAATGATGCCAATGAAGTGAAATATTTTATTACTCAAGGCAAATCTGGATCTTCAAATGTAAAACGCCCATCCATCAAGATGCCTAGGAACCTTATTGATGAGATCTGAAAATTCTCTTTTTTTCCACTTATTGATAGACCAGAGTTGAGTATTTGTTTACTTTTTAAATGTAAATATACTGTCTGAAAGATAAGTACTCCTCATTATATTCCAGTGGGAGCAGCTGGGAGGCTGATCTGGAAAAAAAATGCTAAAGAAGCACCAGAGGTCAGGGTCAACAAAGTACAGGGGTCATACCTCAGTCTCTCTGAGTCGGGCTTCAAGCGCATTCCAGGGCCCTTGGGTGTTATCGTTCTCTCTCAGCCTCTCCTGGACACCCTTCATCCAAGAGAGTGCCACTTCCAGTCTCTCCATGAACATCTGATGCTCCTGCTCAATCATGACAATTTCCAGGCCTAGAAAAAAAGTAGAAGAGTGCTCAGACTCTGCTTTCACGAGCTCTTTGTGTTAAAGGGAATCTCAACTAATTTTACACCAAAAACTTACTCCACAAAAGAAGCAGTATGCAGAGTGTTGAAATTTTACTTTTCTTCCTTTTTTTTTTTTTAAACACATTCAGTTTAAGGCCAACACAAATAGTGGCAGCAATAAGAACTGAAATATCAGGGAGGAGATCTGACACCATGTGAGCCCAGAATTCCACATACTTTTTACAAGGGAAAAGAACAGGGCCATTTACTCAAATGAGTCATTTTTCCTCACCACAGAATGGACCATAGGCACGGCAACAGATTAAGCATTTCAACAGTTTCCGCTGTTAATATGTTCCAAGTTGCTAGGACGCCATCTGCCAGAAAAATAACCTCCTTCTACGTTAAATGTGTGATAACCTGGGGTTGTTTCATAGGTATATATATGCTGGTATGTTTCGAGGTTGAAACGCCATCAAGTTTTTACTTTTTAAAAAGACAAGGATGTAGCTCCTCAGACCAACAATGCAGTGTGTCGCTTGCTTTGTTCAGTGCTTCAACTCTATTTTGAGAACTACAAAGGAGATGTAAAGTTAATATTCGGCGTGACAATTTCAGCATTAACTAACAGAGAAGTCGGTGGCGATCCAAGCGCCATCTCACTGCACCCTGCACTGCTTGACCCGGGCCAGTCGAGACAGCCAGCCAGCCACTCGCGTCACGAAACTCCCAGCACAGGAATCGAGATATTCTACGCACTTGATCATGCAATTTGAGGAGCGATCGAACCTAGGGCGGGGCAATATGGCTGAAAAAATGTATCACAATAAGTATTTCATATCAGTCCACACTGATAACTATTGTTTTTTTTACCTATTCAAAATAAGGACTTGGAAGAAAAAAAATCCATCCATCCATTTTCTGTACCGCTTATCCACACTAGGGTCACGGGCGTGCTGAAGTCTATCCCAGCTATCTTTGGGCGAGAGGCGGAGTACACCCTGAACTGGTCGCCAGCCAATTGCAGGGAACATATAAAAAAACAACCATTTGCACTCACATTCACACCTACGGGCAAGTTAGAGTCTTCAATTAACCTACCATGCATGTTTTCGGGATGTGGGAGGAAACCGGAGTACCCCGGGAAAACCCACGCAAGCACGAGGAGAACATGCAAACTCCTCACAGGCGAGGCCGGGATTTGAACACCGATCCTCAGAACTGTGAGGCAGATGTGCTGAGGAGAAATTTGTTTTTATTTTAAAATGTAATGTTTAAACTTTAAAACGAGTTCATCACAATGATTAAGTTTTATGTACAGTACATACAGTATATTGTTGTACTTTATCACAGTTTTCAAACTATAAAAATATAGATTAATAGTTAAGGAAGAAGTGGCGTGCTACAGTGTGAGAATGTGAGTGAGAATAAAAGCGAGTGTGTGGATATTTGAAAAAGAGGCTCTCTTCCCCATTCCTTCCAACGTACGGTACGTACTGCGCTCGTACATTTTGGCCACAAGCTTCACTTTTTCATCCACAGGCACATTAGACATTATACATATTGTTAAGTATTGTTGTAAAACACAATATTTGATGGTTTATATACTCTATTTATATCGCTTCAGGAAAGCGCTGCGGCCAGTCTGTGTCTTGCTCGCTTAAAACCCGGAAACGCATTTTTGATTGGCTGTATGTAAGCTGGGGCATTACGATGGGGTGCACCGGCAATTCAAATTTTGAATTGCGGCAAAACCAGCGGCTGACTGATCGGTCATTCATTAAAACAGTTGCCAAACCACACACACTGTGCGACAGTTCAGTCAGGTTCGGCCATGTCGTTCGCTGTGAGGCAGCTCTCCAAATATTGAATTGCGTCGGCAACATTGGAACTCTCAGTGAGTTTGATGACGTAACCAAATTTGCTTTGCTGGGCTGTGATAGGTCGCAAGGCTGAGGGTGGATCTCAATTCTCTTCCTAGCTTCTACCTACTCCATATACATCAACAGCGACCTGGTAAAAAGAGAAATGAGATTAGCACTAAAGCCTCTGTTGTAGCCTCCAGCAGAATGCGTGCGGCATGATATTCTTCCAGATTTTTTTCTATCGAAGGTATTTTTTATCGCGATACCTTTTGATATTGATCTATCGCCAAGCCCTAATCAAACCACTGTTTTCCACATGACACTGCATTATCACTCGGCTTTATACGATCAGGATTTTTAGAGCTGATCACCGATCAGTGAGTTTAAGAAAAACGATAACCGATTACAAGATGGAGTAACGTGTCTATTTAAATGACTTGTTCATTTACTGTATTTTCTGGTGTACTGTATACGGAGTATCTTCAAAACTATTCTCTCGTCAGGTCATGTATTCTAATCAGTCAGGTCAAACCAACATAACAACATGACAGAAATAATGGGTGCTAACTTATTGTAATTAAATTACTTCACACACACCGAAACTTTAGAGCATGATTCGACAGAACGCCAGCATGTTTACATACAACCGTTAGTGCGAGCACTAGCAAGCTAGGCTACATAACGTTTTGTTGCCTGCTTGCGAGCCGTATCATATTAAAATTACGTGAGCATACCTCAAGAAATCCTTAAAAGAACATCCTCAGCCACCACCACCACCACAAATGTTTCCCCATTTTGTTCTTTTTTGACCAGCACAATACACACACGATCCATTGTTATTGTCGCCGCCATGGTAACGAGTGTATCCGGCTGCATTTGAGTTGACAAGATAAAGCCCAGTGATCGTAAAATACAGGATGCGGTGGTATCGGAATACAAACTTTTATTGACATATTGCAATTGTGAAAGACCAAATTTGTCTTGTAGTCTGATCCAGGCATTATGTGTTGTCTGTCTCAGACGTGTTGTCTGTCCCACACCGCCGACATGTTTTGTTTTTTTCATAACTTTATTGGCGGTCAGATATTTACATTATTACGTCAAAGGACATAAGGCTAAAAAAAAAAAAAACAACTAGCTTTTGGATTCAAATATACTGTACACGTACGGCTATGAGTTACCCGCTGAAAGCAGTATACGCTAGCATTAGCTTAAGGCTAACAATGACGATTTCATTCGCCTTAGCACACAGGGTACGCGTTTGATAGAGGTTATAACTGCTTTTGATACATTAGACCACGGCACGCGGGAGTGTGTACAATCAGCGTGAAGCTATTAACAAAGCAATGCCGTGTAGAGCTTTGCTGTATATACAGTTGAATTGACTGGGAGGTCACTTTCTTCCACAACACCCTACACTCACAGTTTGATATTACAGTGCCATTGTACCATAAATCAACTATAAATGTGAAATAAACATGCATGTTACATGGGACATACATTTAACAAACTCCCAAGTAACAAACTTTAACAACAAAGATGAATGTGTTTTTTGCTGGAATGATTTAAATTTGCATGTTGCGATTAATTATCAGACATGCAAACACCAAAAGCATGTGAAAGGTGACACACAAAAACATTGGAGAGAAGGGTCTTGGTGGGATGCCCTGGACCCCCGCGGAGAATTTTTTTCATTTTAACATAAATCAAGCAATCCGGAAGACTCTGAAGAGTACAATAAGGCAAAAAAATAAATACATAAATATATATTTTTTTAAATGTTTCACGCAGAAAAACATTTAGATCGCTCAAGCACATTTTTTTTCCCATTTTTGTTTTGGCGCCAACTTGAGCTAGGCCCATCGCCACCTGCACCTGATGCCTGCTTCAAGCTGTGCCATGAATGGCATCCTCCCCTTTAAGCACTCTCATTCTGGAAAAGAATTTACTAAAACCATTGTCTGTTTCACTTCATTTTTCACTATTACCTAGTTCAAAAGTTAATCCCAAATGCATCCTCCAGGAAAATATTAAGTGCAATCTTTTTCTGTTTTGATTGTCCATTTCTGAATTTGAAGTTATTTCATTCTGTGTTATGAAATAATCCCTTACATCGCTCCAACACTTAACACATTATCATCCGTAAACTAATTAGATAAATGTAGGGGCGTTTCCTCATTAATACAAAATATACTTGCGGATCAACTCGCTGATATTACGTGTGCTTCGCGGTTCTGCTGAGACCACAACCCGTAGCACCTGAACGCGAAACTACAAAAGACCAGTGCAACAAAAACGACACGGGCCGAGCTGATGAGCAAAAATGTTGCGTAAACGTCAGTGTTACAATAGAGGATGTCCGCTCCAGAGGTGGGTAGAGTAGTCAACTACTGTTACTAACTCAAGTAAAATTGAAAAGTAGTCCTCCAAAAAAATGACTTAAAGAGTAAAAAGTACACCTTTGAAATAATTACTCAAGTAATGGGTAAATAGTGAGTAACTTCAGATTATTTATTTTTTTTAACCACAGCATAATCTTCTTTTCCTTTCGGCTTGTCCTGTTAGGGGTCGTCACAGCGTGTCATCCTTTTTCATCCATCCATTTTCTACCGCTTATCAGAGGTCGGGTCGCAGGGGCAGTAGCTTTAGCAGGGACGCTCAGACTTCCCTCTCCCCAGCCACTTCATCCAGCTCTTCCGGGGGGGATCCCGAGGCGTTCACAGACCAGCCGAGAGAGGTAATCTCTCCAGCGTGTCCTGGGTCGTCCCCAGGGTCTCCTCCCAGTGGGACGTGCCCGGAACACCTCACCGGGGAGACGTCCGGGAGGCATCCGAAACAGATGCCCTAACCCCCTCATCTGGCTCCTCTCAATGTGGAGGAGCAGCGGCTCTACTCTGAGCTCCTCCCGGATGACAGAGCTTCTCACCCCATCTCTAAGGGAGAGCCCGACCGGACACCCTGCGGAGGAAACTCATTTCGGCCGCTTGTATCCGGGATCTTGTCCTTTCAGTCACGACCCACAGCTCGTGACCATAGGCGAGGGTAGGAACGTAGATCGACCGGTAAATTGAGAGCTTCGCCTTTCGGGTTAGCTCCTTCTTCACCGCAACGGATCACTACAAAGTCCGCATCACTGCAGACGCTGCACCGATCTGACTGTCGATCTCTCCATTCTTCCCTCACTCGTGAACAAGACCCCAAGATACTTGAACTCCTCCACTTTGGGCAGGTTCTCATGCCCGACCCGGAGAGGGCATGCCACCCTTTTCGGACTGAGGACCATGGTCTCAGATTTGGAGGTGCTGATTCTCATCCCAGCCGCTTCACACTCTGCTGCGAACCGCTCCAGTGAGAGTTGGAGATCACAGCTTGAAGAAGCCAACAGAACCACATCATCTGCAAAAAGCAGAGATGCAATACTGAGGCCACCAAACCGGACCCCCTCGACGCCTCGGCTGCGCCTAGACATTCTGTCCATAAAAGTTATGAACAGAATCGGTGACAAAGGGCAGCCTTGGCGGAGTCATCCTGTTCCATGTAAGCCTATCTCCTGCATCCTCTTCTCTAACACCAACTGCCCTCATGTCTTAACCTCACTACATCCAATAATGTAATATGCGATGCTAGAAAGGCCTAACATGGACTGGAAAACGGAAACAAATTAGTACGTCACCCCTGCTACGTCACTTGAGAGAATGAACCTATGCGTGTCATTTAAAAGTACTTTAAGATAATAGACATGTTTAGATTCAGGGCAAGTGACGTTAAACAAGAACTCATATGTAAAGAGTTGTATGCCCCGCAAGTTAACACAATTAATCTGTTCAACCATCTGAAGAAAATGGCAGAAAAATAGTCAAAGCACGAGACAATAAATATGTGATCCCCTCACGCAATTATTCCTCCAAAATGGCATGACCTACACCATATGCAAACTGACTGAAGTCAGGCTAGCCTCCAACCGAAAAAACAAAGACAAGCCAGCCGCCACAACGATTATGTTAGGCACTACTGCAACATGCCGCCAACGCGCTGTGAGGACAGACTTCAAAATATAGGCCTAACCGATTAATACTTGGAAAATCTATATTTTGTTAGCCTCCGTCAAGGAGAACAATGGAGCTGTGCCTCTCCTTTGGTAATTCACTATATTGAGGGGGATTTTCAAGTGAAACGTCAGTACTTGAACCCTAATGTTATGGTTTACTTTATGTCTAAACTGCATTTTCGTTCATTGAGCACTTTGTGATTGCACTCTGTATAGCATATTTATTCTGTTAGCCCTTGGTAAATTCGGCGCCTGTACATTGGGGTTCCGCCTTCGGGTGAGGGGGCGGGGACGGGTCCTGACTGTTGTTTGTGCCTATGCCCCAAACAGCAGTTCAGAAGTACCCACCCTTTTTGGAGTCCTTGGAGGGGGTGCTGGAGAGCGCTCCCGCAGGGGACTCCATCGTTCTGCTGGGGGACTTCAATGCTCACGTGGGCAATGACAGTGAGACCTGGAAGGGCGTGATTGGGAGGAACGGCCCTCCCGATCAGAACCCGAGCGGTGTTCTGTTATTGGAATTCTGTGCTCGTCACGGATTGTCCATAACGAACACGTCACCACGGTAACAAGTGTATTGAGTTGACAAGATAAAGCCCAATGATCGTAAAAAACGGGATGCAGTGGTATACACGATTTTATTGCAATAGTCTGTGCAATCCTGAAAGAGCAAATTTGTCTTGTTGTCTGATCCGGCGTTACGTGTTGTCTGTCTTTAGAAGTCCTGTGCATTCAAGCCAAGGACGAACGCCATTTCTTGCGCTCAACTGAACTGCAGTTTCTGCGTTCCGTGTAGTTGCCGTGCAGCGACTGTACGGAAAACGAACACAACTTTCTTTCTTGGGACAAAGTGGCCAGTAAGAACAACGTACACTCCAACCCCGACGCTAGCGCAGCTCTCAAATAGGGGGGGTCACACACAGACAAGGAAACGTCAAAAAGGAAACTTTTATCTTATAGTAAAAATGTTACCGTAATCGAATGTGGCGCCGCTACTGGGGCACACGAAAGACAACATCGTGGTTATCCGCTATTTAGGCCAATGAGAATGGACCTGGGGACTTCTGCATATCTATTGAAGGAAAGTCTCTTTCGTGAACAACAATACGAATCAGAGAAGAGCAATACTTACAACGTTGTGCTCGTCAGGTGACAGCAAATCGCGTGAATCGACGCTTTTAGCCAAGTTGGGGCAGACAGGAAGTAAAGCTCTCGCTGCCTGGGCTGGGCTGGGGAAAATAAAAAAAATAAAAAAAACGGGGCGCTGCATTCAAAGACTCTTTGTAAATTGCGGCTGCGTTAGAAAATCGCAAATTGCTGCTGCATTTCTCGTTGAAACGGAATCGCCATCGTGTCAAGTGTGACGACCTCGTGTCCGTCGAAATAGGATTCAGAATTTGTGAGACAATCTTAAACTCTATCTGGAATTTTTCACGCAGTAAAACATCTTGTTGAATTTATTTGTAACATTATTATTTATTATTTTTATTAGTCCCATTATCAGTCACAGTATCTTTAAACTGATTTCCTTCTATTTTGAGCATGAAACGATAGCTCTTACGAACAATATTTCCGATGGCACCTGAACATATCAACCGGCCAATTTACCATTACGGCTTAGTGTTAAGAGTTCCAGACAATAGCATGCGTTGTCAACAGCAACATCAAAATACAAAGAAAAAAAATGGGGCAAGCTTCATGAATTTCTGCGACGATTATTGTTTGAAAACCTCTAAATGAATATTCTGCAAAGATGTGCGTTTTTTGAATTTGTAATGCAGCCCTATGGGGGGCACAAGCCAATGCAAACTGTAGGCCGGTCCCAAGCCCGGATAAATGCAGAGGGTCGCGTCAGGAAGGGCATCAAGGGCTTCAAACTTTGCCAAACAAATATGAGCGTTCATCCAGAGAATTCCATACCGGATCGGTCGTAGACCGGGGTAACAACATCCGCCACCGGTGCCGTTAACCTGCAGGGCGCCCGGTGGACATTCAGCGACTGTGGGTCCAAGACGAAGGAGAGCTGGAAAGCGGGTTCTTATGCAGAAAGAGAAGAGGAAAGCACAGAGCCTCGAACTGAATGTGGGGACTTTGAATGTTGGAACTATGACAGGAAAATCCCGGGAGTTGGTTGACATTATTATTGTTATTATTTTATCATGGTGTAGATAGGAAGATAAATTGAGTAGGGGTTATTTTAAAAGAAGAGTTAGTGTCACATACTGCCCTGCAGTTCCATTATTGGAGCCTGGAGGGCGCTTTGTTTTCAGCACCTGTCTCCAATCAGCCTCATCACCACCGGTGCATAAGTCTACCTGTTCTAGGAACTCCTCGCCAAAGTATTGCAGTTTCTTCCAGCGGTACCACGGCCCATTTACCTCACGTAATCCACTCTATTCCTCATTCCCTTTGTTGACTCCTGTGTCTCCTTGTTCTCAGAGTTTTCCCCCCGTGTTCCCGATCCACGTCATTCCTGCCGCCAAGCCAGCTGCCTGTCCACGGTACCGCCTGCCAACGCACCCAGGACCACCGCCATAACCAATAAACTGTTGATCATTTTACATCTCCCTCCGCCTGCTCTTGGATCCAGCTACTCTCCATATGTGACAGTTGGCTAAGAATGTCTTGGAGGTGAAAAGAGTATCAGATCGAGTGATGAGGCTGAAACTTGAAATTGAGGGTGTCATGTATAATGTGATTAGTGGCTATGCCACACAGGTAGGATGTGACCAAGAGGTGAAAGAGAAATTCTGGCAGGAGCTAGACGAAGTAGTTCTGAGCAGCCCAGACAGAGAGAGTTGTGATTGGTGCAGATTGTAATGGACGTGTTGGTGAAGGTAATAGGGGTGATGAAGAAGTGATGGGTAAGTACGGCATCCAGGAAAGGAACTTGGAGGGACAGATGGTGGTAGACTTTGCACAAAGGATGGAAATGGCTGTAGCGAACGCATTTTTTTTTCCCAGAAGAGGCAGGAACATGGAGACCGACAAGAGCGGAGGTAGAAGCACGCAGATGGATTACATCTTGTGCAGACGATGTAATCTGAAGGAGGTTACTGACTGTAAAGTAGTGGTGTGTATATGAATGAGGAAAATGAGAGAGAAGAAAGAGTAGAAGAGGAAAGTGTGGTGGACCAGGAAGTGGCAATGATTAGTAAGAGGGAAGTTAGAAAGGCATGAAAGAGGATGAAAAATAGAAAGGCAGTTGGTCCTGATGACATTCCTGTGGAGGTATGGAAGCATCTAGGAGAGGTGGCTGTGGAGTTTTTGACCAGCTTCTTCAGCAGAATTCTAGCGGGTGAGAAGATGCCTGAGGAATGGAGGAAAAGTGAGCTGGTGCCCATTTTTAAGAACACGGGTGATGTGCAGAGCTGTGGGAACGAGAGAGGAATAAAGTTGATGAGCCACACAATGAAGTTATGGGAAAGAGTAGTGGAGGTTAGACTCAGGACAAAAGTGAGTATTTGCGAGCAACAGTATGGTTTCATGCCTAGAAAGAGTACCACAGATGCATTATTTGCCTTGAGGATGTTGATGGAAAAGTACAGAGAAGGTCAGAAGGAGCTACATTGTGTCTTTGTAGATCTAGAGGAAGCCTATGTCCAGAGGTGGGTAGTAGCGTTACGTTTACTCCGTTACATTTACTCAAGTAACATTTTCCATAAACTTTACTTGTCAGAGTACTTTCGATGCACCGTACTTTTACTTGAGTATTTATGTGAAGCCTTCCTGAGCCAATCAAAACGATTTATTTTTCACCAATCAGACGACACAAGGCAGTCACATCATCGCGCACATTGCCTTCGCTAGCCAATCATTTTTTGGGGGGGGGGGGGGGGGGGAACAGCCGCGCGACTGTGTTAATTTTACAGATTCCAAAAAACAACAGCTTTAGCATGGAGCTCTTAAATTGTTATTGCCCAAACTTGGATATTTCAGCACACTTCTAACTTCAGAAAACACCTTGCGGTAAGTTGCATATATTTCTATTATTGTTTTGGCAGTGGATATGGCAACATTAGCAATATCCCTATGGTTTCACACAAACACGCACACTATCAATAAGTCTGTTCAGCAAGCAGCTTCTTGGGTCATTTAAGTCATTTAAGCGACCAAAGAAAATGTTTTTGTAGGGCCCAATGGATATGTTCTTGGTTTTTGGGCAGTTAAAAAGGAAATGGTGACAGGTGTGTGCAGATTCCCATATACAATTATTTTTTTATTTTATTTGATGTTCATGCTCTCATTTAAAATAAATAAATAAATCAGAAGTTACTCACAAGTTACGCTTTACATGAGTAGTTTTTTCATTGAGTACTTTCTTACTCTTTAGTAAATATTTTGATGACTACTTTTTACTTTTACTTGAGTCATATTATTCTAAAGTAACAGTACTCTTACTTGAGTACAATATTTGGCTACTCTACTCACCTCTGCCTATGACAGAGTACCCGGAGATGAACTGTGGTACTGCATGCGAAAGTTTGGAGTGACAGAGAAGTATGTTAGAATAATACAGCACATGTACGAGGGCAGCAGAACAGCGGTGAAGTGTGCTGTAGACAAATTTAAGGTGGAGGTGGGACTGCATCAGGGATCAGCCCTGAGCCCCTTCCTGTTTGCATTGGTGATGGATAGGCTGACAGATGAGGTGAGACTGCAATCCCCATGGACCATGATGTTTGCAGATGACATTGTGATCTGCAGTGAAAGCAGGGAGCAGGTGGAGGAACAGTTATAACGGTGGAGGTCTAAGCAAGTTGGAACGGGTAGAGCAAGGTGTCAGGTGTGTTATGTGACAGAAGACCCTCTGCTAGTATGAAGGGCAAAGTTTATAAAACAGTGGTGAGGTCAGCCATGATGTACGGATTAGAAACAGTGGCACCAATGAGACAACAGGAAGCAGAGCTGGAGGTGGCAGAAATGAATATGTTAAGGTTCTCTCGAGGAGTCACCAGGTGGGATAGGATTTTAAATGAGCCAAGAGAGGGACAGCCAAGGTTAGGTGTTTTGCCAGGCAAGAGAGCTAGAGGAAGACCAAAGAAAAGGTTGATGGATGTCGTGAGGGAAGACATGAGGGCAGTTGGTGTTAGAAAGGAAGATGCAGGAGATAGGCTCACATGGAAAAGGATGGCACGCTGTGGCGACCCCTAAAGGGACAATGTCCCCTGCACTTTTTCCGAAGGCTGTTTGTCTCTCCTGCATTTTTTTTAACCATCCATCCATTTTCCTTTGCTTATCCAAAGTTGGGTCGTGTGGGCAGCAGCTTAAGCAGGTAAGCTCAGACTTCCCTCTCACCAGCCACTTTCTCCAGCTCTTCTGGCAGGATCTCGAGGTGTTCCCATGCCAGTGTGTACTGGGCCTCCTCCTGGTGGGACGTGTCCGGACCACCTCATCAGGGAGATGTCCTGGGAGACATCCAAACCAGATGTCCGAGCCAACTCATCTACCTCCTCTCGATTTGGAGGAGCAGTAGCTCAACTCTGAGCCCATCCCCGATGACAGAGGAAACACATTTCAGCCATTTGTATCCGTGATCTTGTTCTTTCGGTCATGACCTACAGCTCTTGACCATAAGTGACGTTAGGAACGTAGATTGACGAGTAAATCAAGAGCTTTGCCTTTTGGTTCAGCTCCTTCTTCACCACAATAGACCGATACAGATACATTACTGCAGATGCGGCACCGAACTGCCTGTTGATCTCACGCTCTTCCCTCACTCGTGAACAAGACCCAGAGTTACTTGAACTCCTCCACTTGGGGCAGGATCTCCTCACTTACCCGGAGAAGGCATTCCATCCTTTTCTGACTGAGGACCATGGCCTCAGATTTGGATGTGCTGATTTTCATGTCAGCCGCTTCGCACTTGGCTGCAAACTGTTCCAGCGAGAGTTGGCGATCATGGCTTGATGAAGCCATCAGAACATCAGTTGAGGTCAGCAACACACCGTCCCCACTATACAGTGTTGGCGGTGCACTGCTTCCCACTCCTGAAACGCCAGATGGTGGAATTTCCTCGAAGCCGTTCAGAAGTCGTTCTCCATGGCCTCACCAAACTCCTCCCACACCCTATTTTTAGCCTCAGTGACCACCAAAGCTGCGTTCCACTTGGCCAGCTGTTACCCATCAGCTGCCTCCAGAGTTACACAGGGTAGAAAGGCTCTATAGGACTCCTTCTTCAGCTTGACGGCATCCCTTACTGCTGGTGTCCACCAACGGGTTCGGGGATTGCCGCCACGACAGGCACCGACAACCTTACGGCCACAACTCTTGTCAGCCGCCTCAACAATGGAGGCACGGAACATGGTCCACTCAGACTCGATGTTCACTGCCTCCCCTGGATGTGGGTGAAGTTCTGGCAGAAGCGGGAGGTGAAGCTCCCGTTGACAGGGGACTCTGCGAGACATTCCCAAGAATGCAGTTTATCAAAGTGGGGGGAAGGTTCTTGCAACTAGGTCACTACAATATTTTTGGGTCTGCCAGGTCAGACCGGCATCTTCCCCCACCATTGGAGCCAACTCACCACCAGGTGGTGATCGGTTAACAGCTCCGCCCCTCTCTTCCCCCGAGTTTTCAAGACATGTGGCTCCAAGACCGATGACATGCCCACAAAGTCACTCATCGAACTGTGGCCTCTGGTGTCCTGGTGCCAAGTGCACATGTGGACACCCTTATGTCTGACCATTGTGTTCATTATGGACAATCCATGAGGAGCACAGAAGTCCAATAACAGAACACCACTCGGGTTCTGGTCGGGGCGGGGCAATCGTCCCAATCACGCCCCTCCAGGTCTCACGATCATTGCCCACGTGAGCATTAATGTCCCTCAAGAGAACTCTATTGAGTCCCAAGCGGGAGCGCTCTCCAGCACGCCCTCCAAGGACTCCAAAAAGGGTGGGTACTCTGAACTTGTTTGGTGCATAGGCACAAACAACAGTCAGGACCCGTCCCCCCACCAAAAGGTGGAGGGAGGCTACCCTTTCGTCCACCTGGCTAAACCCCAACATACAACCACCGAGTTGGCGGCAATAAGTATGCTCACACCTGCTCAGAACCTCTCCCCATGGGCAAATCCAGAGTGGAATAGAGTCCAACCCCTCTCAAGAGGACTGATACCGGAGCCCAAGCTGTGCGTGGAGGCCACAGAGGCGACATTCCACATCCCCAGAGCCAGCTTCTGTAGCCGGGGATCAGACCGCCAAGCTCACTACTCACCCGTCCCCTTTGGCCCCTCCCACATGTGGTGAACTCACGGGAAGGGGGACCCATGTTGCCTCTTTGGGCTGTGCCCGGGCTGGGTCCCGTGGGTGTAGGGCTGGCCATCAGGCGCTTGCCTTCGAGCCCCACCTCCAGGCCTGGATCCAGAGGGTGGCCACGGTGTCCCACGTCCGGTCAAGGGAAACGCATTTATTTTCATCATCATATGGGGTCATTTGAGCCGTGCTATATCTGGTCCCTCACCTTGGAGCTGTTTGTCATGGGTGACCCTACCAGGGGCATGAAGCTCCAGACACCTTAGCTCCGAGGATCATCGGGATATATAAACCCCTCCACCATGATAAAGTGATGGCTGAGGGAAGGGTGGTAATTACTAGTGTTGTAATATGTGTCAGCACAATGACCCGAAAGACAGTGAAAGCCTTTCAAAAAGTGATGTTCACATTTTTCAAGCACCATTAGCACACTTTGCATGCTTTTTATTGCTCATTCTAGGCAATTGTTCACTTGGTTCAACAGCAATTAATTCCAAAAAATTATCTGTTTGATATTTAGATTTAATGGTAGTATTTTGTTACACAATGCTACTGAGCCTCACTTTGTTCTTAGCCTACTAGCATAAAATCCAAAGTAATTTTTAAATATTTTCAGAAAGAAGAATGCATTTGTCATTATCATGACCTGGATGACTGAGAATCTACAGACATCAAGTAAAAACTATTACATCGTTAAAAAACAACAACTATATTTTGGGCAAGTACATTGGTGTTTTTAAAAAAAATATGTAATTATTCTTGATATTGTGACGGTAAGATTGAAAAATGATGATGCTACTAGGCTAAGAGTATGTCAATTATGCTGTACTAGCAGTTACTGTCAAGAGAAAAGTATGATTGAATAAAGATTTAATTTCTCTTTCGTCTCATGCCTTGTTGTCATGCTTTGTTAGGGTTTTGTTAATTTCCTGTTCATTTCCTGTTCATGACCAAGGTAAAGAAAAACATCCATGACAATGCTGTTCCTTCCTGTATATGCAAATACAACTACTGCACAACAAATTGAAAATCCATCCATCCATTCATTTTCTGAGCCGCTTCTCCTCACAAGGGTCGCGGGCGTGCTGGAGCCTATCCCAGCTGTCATCGAGCAGGAGGCAGGGTACACCCTGAACTGGTTGCCAGCCAATCACAGGGCACATAGAAAAAAACAACCATTCACACTCACATTCACACCCATGGGCAATTTAGAGTCCTCAACCTGCATACATGTTTTTGGGATGTGGGAGGAAACCGGAGTGCCCGGAGAAAACCCACGCAGGCACGGGGAGAACATGCAAACTCCACACAGGCGGGGCCGGGGATTGAATCCCGGCCCTCGGAACTGTGAGACAGACGCTCTAACCAGTCCTCCACCGTGCCGCCCAAATTGAAAATGTTTATTACAACTATACGGCTCCTACTATCCTAGACAAAACTTATCTAATGAGTTCTATAGTCAGTGGGAACATAGTTACGATCAGATCAAAGTTCCAAACCAAGCTTCTACAGATTTTTTCAGAAAAAGTAATTACAATTGAGGCACACCACTGTGGACTTTGAAGAATTATCTACTCAGCTTTTTTAAACCTGTCCTGTTCAGCTGCATGGTCATGCAGAATGGTGTATCTGTATGCCTTTTGTGCTGGAACATTTTTGCTGTGCAACAGGGGGGTTTGAAATATTCTCTGCTAAGTTTTAGTTTTTTTAATTATTCTGATGTTTATTGAAAATGCAGCTGGACAGAATGGATTTTAGGGGACAGACAAAGGGACAGAACGGACAAGAGGAATAGGGGTACGAACCACAGCAAAACAATAGATAGTCCAGATATTTCACCACAAATAACGTTACAAAAGTCAAATCGTCTCCTTATTTGTGGACGGGGGAACCCGGTGAGGACATGCAACAACGAATCAATAGGACAAGATGAGAGAAGACAAGAAAGGGCAGGACAGGAAGTGGGAAATTAGCAAGGAAGTGCTACTGATGAGTGGTTCGGGGGGGATGCTTTTATAGTGTCTAAACACCTGAAAGAACCTGTGAGTTGATATCTTAATATAACCTGTGTTATTATTCGTAGTCCGAGCACAAGCAATTAAAGCCTATAGTTTATGGAACTTGTGAATAAAAACCATATCACATGCATGTTAGTCAACTGGTGTACAGAGTTGCTGACCCAGCACATTGAGGAGGGGTGGGCCCTCAACCCCTCAGCCCAAACGAAGCGCCCTGTCCAGTCCCAAAGGGAGGAGACCACCACAGATGTGCCAGGACCCAGCCTGGCATCCCCCTCATCATACCTCATGCCAGTCCCCCAGGGGAACCTGAATGAGATGTGAATGTGCCCAATGTGCGAAATATGTACAATGTGAGTCTTAAAAATATGACGCGTGTGTAAAGTAAGAGGCTAGATACTTGTGGGCCCTGCCCGGCTCGACCGGCTGCAAGACCACAGACAAAAGGGGGGCAGCCATCCTAATCCCCCCCACCTGCACACCCGCCATCATGACCGACCACCACCCGGCGACCAGAACAGGGCACAGAAGGCGGGCCTCTCCAAGGCGGGAGGCGCCAATACCCGACCATAGGGCCCGAAGTCAGCCCACACAGCCCGAGCGAGAGAGGGGCAATGACCATGGCAGAGCGTCCCGTGGGGAGGGAATAGGAGGACACAGGCCCGGGGTGCAGCAGCACGGCCCCTTACCCCCCACCCGGAGACCAGGACGAGGCCCCCTGAGTGGGGCCAGGGACCCAGAGCAGCCCTGGTACCAGCCCCTCCCAGGAGGGCAACACGAACAAAACCCGACCCAAGAGGAAGAGGGGGAAACACGCCCAGCATCCCCAGAGGCCCACACCGCAGATCCAGAGCCAGAAGGATAGGGGTTCAAGTACATGCAAGTGACACTATGGTGTGGACAAGAGTCTAAAATTAGAAGATATGATTTGGTCACCTTACATTACATTACATTTCTGGATGACATTCTTTCCCAGTCAGACAAGAATCAAACGTCAAGGTTCACCATTTTGATGATAGGTGACAAGTTTTTTTAAGGTTATCGATTTGACACCATCCATTTAGGTTTAGCAGAGATATATTCTACTGTTAGATACTCAAAACAATACTTTTTCCATTGGTTATTGTTGATTGTTCGTTTTGCTTGTTCATATTTCGAGTTTAACAGCATCCATCCATCCATCCATCCATTTTGTACCGCTTATCCGAGGTCGGGTCGTGGGGGCAGGCACATCCAGACTTCCCTCTCCCCAGCCACTTCATCCAGCTCTTCCGGGGGGATTCCGAGCGTTCTCAGGCCAACCGAAAGACGTAGTCTCTCCAGTGTGTCCTGGGTCGTCCCCAGGGTCTCCTCCCGGTGGGACGTGCCCGGAACACCTCACCAGGGAGGTGTCCGGGATGCATCCAAATCAGATGCCCCAGCCACCTCATCTGGATCCTCTCGATGTGGAGGAGCAGTGGCTCTACTGTGAGCTCCTCCCGGATGAGCTCACCCTATTTATAAGGGAGAGCCCGGACACCCTGCGGAGGAAACTCATATCGGCTGGCCATATCCGGACCCACAGCTCTTGACCATAGGCGAGTGTAGGACCATAGCTCGACCGGTAAATTGAGAGTTTCCCCTTTCGGCTTAGCTCCTTCTTTACCACAACGGACCGATACAAAGTCCACATCACTGCAGACGCTGCAGTACAGTGTACAGTCCAGAGTACCCATCCTTTTTGGAGTCCTTGGAGGGGGTGCTGGAGAGCGCTCCCGCTTGGGACTCCATCGTTCTGCTGGGGGACTTCAATGCTCACGTGGGCAATGACAGTGAGACCAGGAAGGGCGTGATTGGGAGGAACGGCCCCTCCTATCAGAACCCGAACGGTGTTCTGTTTTTGGACTTCTGTGCTCATCACGGATTGTCCATAACAAACACCATGTTCAAGCATCAGGGTGTCCACATGTGCACTTGGGACCAGGACACCCAAAGTCGCAGTTCGATGATCGACTTTGTGGTCGTGTAACTGCAGTTTTTTTTTTTGTTTTTAGTGATTGCTAAAATTATAAGTATTGGTTGAGCATGTTCATTTGGAAAATCTATACCTTTTATATCATCCAATAGACAAAGATTATGAGGAATTGGAATCCTACAGTTCAAGAGAGTTTCTGTGTAACTTGTGACCAGAAGCGCTGTACAGGTGTGCATTGCCAAAGAGCGTGAAAATAAGTGTCTGGAGTGT
Source organism: Phycodurus eques (assembly GCF_024500275.1). NCBI lineage: Eukaryota > Metazoa > Chordata > Actinopteri > Syngnathiformes > Syngnathidae > Phycodurus > Phycodurus eques. The sequence goes on from NC_084538.1 coordinate 25,012,731, forward strand.
TTTCAGTACAATGAGTGTGTAGCGTATATGAGTTAAATAAAAAATTTATTAATTTAGGAGAAAAGAATAAGATGGAAGCAACACCTGCGTTACTTCCGGTTTAACGTAATTTTAAATTACACCGTTATAAATCAAGCTATCTTATCTCGTAAAGGGGCACCACGTCACTTTTTAGATGTCTAAAACTTCAGAACAAAGTGACGACAAACCTTTTTTCCTGTCTCGTAATTTGAAGGTTGCTACCTGAATTAGATAAGAGTTCTAGACAGCCAGAAGTTTATTCCACAAAGCCAAACACACACAACTGATGCAGATAGTGAATTCTGATAGAAGGTTTAATGAGATCTAACATGGGAATCTACAGGGTAACAATACAGAAAAAAACCCAAAACAAAGGACAGATGAACATTGGCAAAGGAAACTGACTTGTGATGTGAGGTTGGGAGTGAGCATGGGATGACAATGCATATAACTGGGGTTCCTGTTCTCCTTAGTTTAAACCCAAATATGTACTAATCTGTACTTTTAGTAGACCACAGGTTGGATTTACGTGCGTTGAGCAATTCAGGCAGGCGGGTCGACCTTCCGGATGGTTGGCAAGAGCGCTCACGAGGGATGGTTTGAAGAAAAAGGAAGGAAAGAGAAGAATGATGCACTTCAAGTGCAGGATAGCCGCAGTGCTGGCAGTGGCAATGCTTGCCACATGGTCAGGGAAAAACTCACACCCCAATTACTTCCAAACGGAGCCTCTTCCGTAAACTGCCCACACCCAAAAGGGTAGCTTCGGGGAGCTGGCAAGTGCTTCCTGCGGTCCACGTTTGGCAGTGAGGCAGAGAAGTTCGGTGTGTCCCAGCCTCCACCCCGTTGTGGGGAGAGGTGGGGCTCCCGGGCTGGGCCAGATCTTCGGCAGTTTGAACAATGAGAGTGAGAGAGAGCAAGCGAAAACGAGAGCACAGGACAAAGGAGCTTCGGCCTTTTATCCGCTTCAGAGAGTGAGGCCGGCCCCTTTTGACCAAATAGAAGGCAGATCATGCCTCTAGAATTGCATTTAATTTTAGGATAATTTGTGGTTTAAAATCAGTGGAAATAAATATTAATTATTGGATTTAAGATACCGAGACCATTGTCCATCTTTGCATTGTCACGCGCCCATCCTCTTTAATCCCTGTAACGAATTGTATGTAGTTGTTGAGAACACTGTAATATTTGCAATGTGGCATTTGTGTGGTGTGGGGTGAAACATTTCACCCGCTTCAGTTGACAAACAGATTTGACATCACAGATTCAAATTAGCAGAAAGACAGTCAATAGTGGCGTTCATGTAAAGTTCTTAAAATATTATATCACGTTCAAGTCCAGTGAAGATTGTGATTAGTTAATCCAGGGTTGCAGTGTCTTTCCACTACCTGTGGGTGTCACTAGTGCCCCGTCCATTGTTCCAGCCCGGGTGGGCAGGTGTCACAGAACACAGCAGGAAAAAGAAGTCTTTGTTAGTGAGCCTCTTCAGGCTGACTGGGGTGGAAGTTAATTAATTTGACGTCCGGGTACGAAGCCAGTTGTCTGTGTCTCGGCTTAGATGCTACTGGCTTGTAATTCATTTAGCGTCTGTGTGCAATGTGAAATCTCGCATCCCTGTGGTCGTCTCCCTCGGCGGGAGAGCGGCGACAGCGATGCCGCTTGGTCTGGTGTTTTGCGGTCACGGTGCCATCGGGTGAGAGCATGTCCGTTACATATCCCCCCCTTCGTCGGCTTGATCCAGCTCGATGGCGGCTTGAGGCGAATTCTCTTTGGAAGATGGGACAGGTTGGCAGGAACACACACAGCAACGCCGTCACCAAAGTGCATATCACCACCCCCTTATGGCTATAACCGTTGTTCATGGCATCTTCTTACTTAAGGTGTGCCTATATGTGCATATAGGTGTCGGTGTGTGGTTAGATGTGTGAATGTGTGTGCATTGGGATGGCAGTGAGACCAGTAATTCGGGGCAGGGGTGAAGCTAAAACTAAAACTAAGGGTAAACATTAACTAGGTGTAGAGTTCTCAGTATAAGTCAAACAAAAACTATAAAAACAGGGGGAGAGACTCAACACGGCTCTATGGAGAGGAAAGAAAGAGAAAGAAGAGCTAACTAGCTTCTACTTAGCACACAGGGGGCACAGCAGTCAGGTGTAGAACTCGACTCATCAATCAAAGAGGGGGAAGGTGCCAAGTAGAGGTTCTAATCTTGAGGACAGCTGAATCCTAGTCAAGATTCAAAAGGGGGTATAGAGGTCCGGTGGAGCGGTGTGGGAGCCGGGGCAGTTTAGGTCAAGGAGGACCGCCTCCCCTATCTGTATGGGGTTAGGTTCTGGTTCAGTCGTTCTTTTCCTACTGAAAATTTGGGATCACGTTTTTGAGCACTGGCTCAGAAGACCCTGCAAATCCATCTTTTGATGGAGCAGGTCGGCGATGCCGCAAGTCATGCAGTAACTGAGACTGACCAACGCAATTAAGATGTTATCTGCTGCGGACCAGGAGTGCATGAGCAGGAGTTCGGGTGTTCTGACCTCAGTGCTAATGGCGCGCAGGGTGTTGTCAATGTGGGTGATGTCAGTCACCTGAGTTCCTTCAAACTGAATCTGTTTGTGTCTTAGGATCAACCTCCAATTTGTACTGCCCGAAAAAGTTAGAAATCTCGATTTCGCTCTCATAATTGTCGGCTGGCAGGTGGTAGAGGGCGACGTCCTCGATATGCAAAATTGCATCTTTGGGTACGTCGAGCCACATGGTTTGATTTGGCAGGGCAATTCTTGTTGTGGTGTTGTGGCGGTCGTAACTCAGCGTTGCGCTGAGGGCTGGCATGTTGACGAACCATTTGGACCCAACAATTTCCACGTGAGTAGTAGTAACCTGGTAGCGAGGTGTAGCATCTGCTCTCCATCACGACCCATCCTTCATGGGCTTCAGGCCACAAATCCCATCCACTACATCTCGGATGAAGGTCTTACTGGGACACAGTTAATGGATGTCGTTTGTGAGAATGCACATGTGCAAATTTGGCGCCAGATACAGATCAGGATTACTATCATGATAGGCGACTTTCGCGGGAGTACTGACTCTGACGTAAGTGTTGCCCTGCCAGATGCCAAAATTAATTACGTCTTTTAGGCGAGAGATGTTGTGGGAGTCGATAATTGGAAGAGGAGCAAGGAAGCCTATTTCTCGGAACTCAGGGTTGACATACAAGACAGTGGAACTCCCGACAGAAAAAGCAAACTGGGCTTGGACAGGGCTAATGGGGCTTGCTCGAGCTTTAGAAAGGACGCGTTCGACTAAGCTTAGGGGTACAAAGTATGGAGGAATTCTACCCATTGCTAAGTTTTCTATGGATGAAGAGAGTTCACGTAGCATGTCATTCATTAATGTGGTAACAATCTGTGTGAACATAATCCTTTCGGAGTAGCGACAACAGAGAGGTTATGATCTGTCTATTTGGGTTAAGGGTTGCACTGCGAGCGTCGAGAACTAAGATGGCTACTCTTAGTGTGTTGCTTAGGGACCAGGAACTGGTGACTTCTTTAGCCATGCGTTATCGTGTGGTGGGGATTTCGGACTGGAAGCCCCGAGGTTGTGTCTCAATGGTGCTAAGGCTACAAGCGTCACCGGTGGGGCGCTGCAGATACCTGTTGTTTCGGTCGTTATGTTTTGGTTTGTGGCAGAGTAGCCCGTTCGGTTTCACTGGTGTCTCAGTCGGGCATCTGCGCTGGCGGACTTGGTATAGTCCTTGGCGTGGCAAGGATGTTGTCACAGAGGTTGGACCTGCTGGACCTGTCCGGTCTCAATGTTTTGTCCATCCTCCGTTTCGTGCATGTTGCATCGTGGGCGGATGCCCGTGTGATGCCCACCCCCTTTCTTTACGTGAGTCCATGAATGGCTGTGAAGTGCGCTTCACGGAGGCGTAATAACAAAAAGCCCACGCAAAGATCAAATGAAAAGCAGGCAACTTCGACACCACGAGTAACGTAGAACAGAAGAGGAAGGCTCTGAACCAGCACAGATGGAGGCATTCATCACCAGTGGTTGCTGCAGGTGCAATAGAAGAGCCGGATCCCAGGCGTTGTCTGAGGGAGCAAAAGGTGGGTAGGGTGGGTAAAATGGCACAGAGGTGCACTTTGCAAGGTCCAGAGAAGCAGGGCATGGGAAGTCAGAGGTCTCTAAGAAAAGACAAAACCCAAATGTCCCGTGCAGTTGAAGCCATGCAAGTGTGAAAATCACGAAAGAAGCAAGATGACCAGCAACAATCAAGGCTTTTACTATCACTTCGTCTTCGCTCAAAACTTCGCAAGCGTCAGGGACGGTTTGTCCCGACTTTAATGGTTTAAAAACACTGTTAGCGGAGTTGCTATTAGCGTGCGACCCCAAAACACTGTTAATGGTCTCAATTTGAATGGCCAGTCAGACAAGTACATCCATCCGCGCCAACATAATTTTTATGCGGCAACTTGCGGACTACTAGGAAGCAGTGAGTTAACGAGCAATGGTTCCATTGCAGGTTCAGGGCGTATACGCCCCTTCCAGTGACGGCACATGGCGGCATGGTATTAACGGGAAAAGCGAAATGTTTTCAGCGTTAATTGAAGTTCAAAAACTTAAGTCGTAGGGTGTCAAACAGTGCCTGAGAAGTTGCCGATTTGTCCGCCCACAAGGCCAGGATGACGTCATCCGTCGGGCAGTCATGCAAATTAATCCCACCAGCAACATTGGGGCAGTTGCGCTGTCAGGTTCAAACAACCTAGAACATTTAATAAACAATAAACAAGGAAGGAAGACAAGAGATGTTTTTTATACTCGCGAGGAGAGCGATTAAGAGTTGTTCGCAGTTTACAAACTCCTACCGCTCTGAACAAACTCTGTCGCTTCCTCTCTTTTTATTTTCTTAGGGCGGTTCCTAGTTACACAGCTGTTGCTGCTATAAAGTTGGGGGAGCGCATAGCAGCAACGTGTAACCAGACTCACAGACAACTTCAATACACATGATACAATCAACATACTGCTAAATGCATGCTTTGAAAATACTATAAGAGTAAATATGGGATAACAAATGTACTTTTATTCTAACATTTCCCTCCTGTTTATCACATATTTGCTCAAATTCTCATATCACCATATTTCAGTAACTTCAATTAGATATTTGACTGTAAGATCATTTTTTATGAAAATACATACATTTACTCTCAGAGGCAATGCTAATCTTTATTCATAGTCACCTGGATCTGGAAATAAATCCGGCAGGTCATAATGCACGTCATTATCATCATTACTGTCACTACCTTCAGAGTCAGGACCAAGTAAAGGATACATTTGAGCCATCTGGTACTCCATGGGTGAGATTGCTGTTGTTATCAATCTATTTATGAGAAAACGCAGACAAGGAATAAAACAACATCCACACAAGGTCAAAGTTGCTGTAAAAACAGCGTTTGTTACCAAAATTTAGGACACCACGGCTTTGTTTTTTCCAAAGGCATTCATCCAGGAGTTCCACATGGAGGTGTCAACACCATTTTACCATTAAGGGTTCGGAGTCCCTCTATGGCCTTGGTGAGACTGCCATCCGCAGCTGTGTTGTTGGGTATGAATATGCAGCATTGTACTCCTGAACATAGCACATACTCCTCTCAGCCAACAACATGTCAACAGCTACCCTGTTTTGGAATGCCATAAGTGATGTGACTGATAGCTGTTCATGTACAGCTTTTTTTCACATTGTAATGGATGTAGTTGATTCTGTCTACGTTTTTGTTGGTTGTGCACCACCAACAGATCGAGGACTCAAATCCTGCAGCTATTTGATACTTGAATTTGTACTCACTTGAAACACCATGTGGAACACCAATGGCGTCAATGTATGTTGGATCATTTCGGCATTGCCAGTCTGCTGCTTTTCTCTGACGTCGCCAATGTTCTGGCATGACAGTGGATAACCTAGCTGTTAACTCTTATACAGACATAGGATGTGCGGATACCGGTAACAAAAGGTCACAAGAGCACAAAGACCTGTTACATTCTTTTGCAATTCATCAAATAGTCTAGCATCTCCACACCACCACCAGATGTCCTCTCTTGGCTACGGATTGAAGTTAATTTCTACCATTATTGATACTGTAGGAAACTGAATTTTATAATCACCTATTACTCTCGAAGTTCCATGAGTATTCGTTTTCGTGAAAGTGTTACAGTTATAACGACGTGTTAAAATTCAACCAATTTATACCTGACAGAGGAGTCTATACATTTTACAGAGCTGTGGGTCAGTAGCTACGCTTATCCTTGCCTTAGCAAAGACAGCGCAGACTGAACAAAGCTATCTGTTCTTGTATGGAATCGCTGTCATCTGATTGGTCCATGGTCCCATCTAAAGTCCTCGTCCTGTAGAATGATGACCATTTGCCACTGGCTCCAGGCGCGGTCTTGCATCTTATGTCCACAGTGGCTCCCCGCAGCCACCTCCTCTCCGACATCTGTCCTCCGTGGTCTCCACATGCACCCTGGTGGGGGCTTTCCTGCAATAAACTCCTACACTCTTATCTGACTACACTGCAATGAACAACCTTGTTTACTCCCAGACCTTTTGTGGAAAACAGGTTCGTGCTTATCAACTCTAGTCACAGGAAACACGCTGTCCCAATTTATACATGTAATTCCTAGGATTAGTATTATTCATAACATCAATGACACAATTTTGCGGAATGATGGCTTGTATTATCTGTAATAATGGTCTAAGGCCCATGCACACTACACAGTCCTTGTGGGTCAGATTAGCAGCTTGTTCTACCATAAGCAACCAATTATTATTCTGTCCTGAAACTCCTGTAATGGACTGAATTTCCCAATCAAAATCACTTTGTGATATTCGTTTTACTACCACCCTTGCTTGGTTGGTGTACTGACTCACTTGGGGGTTCTCTAATAGAGTCATAGTTTTGTTTTCGCAAATTATTATTGGGAAATAGAGGTCTGTTCTAGTAGAATATGCCCACAAGAGAAAACCCCAACAGGATGTATTGAAAACAGCCACGTCAAGCGGTCTTAAGAGAGTCACTTCCCATGGTTACTTTCATATTTAACATTGATCCTTGTTTTCCAAGTGTTATCTTGTTATGAAAGTACTTCGCCTCGCCTCCTATGGACCAATAGTCACCCTCTTGGGTAGTAATTAGAGAATTCCAACTCAAATCTAATACATGTCCTGTAAGGTACCACCGATATGTCTCATAATCTTTTCCAGTTATCAGAATCAGAATCATCTTTGTTTGCCAAGTATGTCCAAAAACACACAAGGAATTTGTCTCCGGTAGTTGGAGCCGCTCTAGTACGACAACAGACAATTTACAGAACACTTTGGAGACAGAAAGACATTGACAAAAAAAAAAAAAAACAGTCACTGAGCAGGAAAGGGTTGCTAGTTATCTGGTAATGCCGGTACATTATTTTATTTTTTTTGACAATTGTGCAAAAAGATGCAGAGTCCTCTAGCACTTAGAGCAGTTCAAATGACTAATATTGCAATAGTCCGGTGCAATGACCATTGTGCTAAGGGCGCTGAGACTTCTAGGAGTGTATGCGGTTTAAAGTGACGAGTAGTGCGATCATCTGGGACAATGATGGTTGGGCAAATGTTACAGATACTCCTCAATCAGTGTGCAAATGGAGCAGATGCTACTCCGGCATGAGTGGCCAGTATATGCAAATAGTGCAGCATGGAGAGACAACTACAGTGAGTGCACGAGTAATACATAATTGGCCCAACAGAAATGTGACAACGAACTCAAGTCAAAAAATGTCCAGCTTGTTGTAATGGAATTATAGGTTAGGTGTTTAAGAAGTTGATCGCAAGAGGGAAGAAGCTGTTGGAATGTCTACTAGTTCTAGTTTGCATTGATCGGTAGCGCCTATCTGAGGGAAGGAGCTGGAAGAGCTGGTGACTGGGGTGCGGAGGGTCAGAGAGGATTTTGCACGCCCTTGTCTTAGTTCTGGCAGCGTGCAAGTCCTCAATGGTGGGTAGGGGGGTACCGACAATCCTTTCAGCAGTTTTGATTGTCCGTTGCAGTCGGAGTTTGTCCTTTTTTGAAGCAGCACCAAACCAGACTGTGATGGAAGAACACAGGACTGATTCGATGACCACTGTGTAGAACTGTCTCAGCAGCAGGCCGTGCTTTCTCAGAAGCCGCAGGAAGTACATCCTCTGCTGGGCCTTTTTGAGGACGGAGTTGATGTTGGTCGCCCACTTCAGGTCCTGAGAGACTGTAATTCCCAAGAACTTGAAGGTCTCGACGGTTGACACAAGGCAGCTGGACAACGTGAGGGGCAGCTGTGGCGAAGGATGCCTTCTGAAGTCCACGATCATCTCTACAGTCTTGAGCGTGTTCAGCTCCGTGTTGTGTCGGCCGCACCACAGCTCCAGCCGCTCTGCTTCCTGTCGATATGCAGACTCGTCACCGTCCTTGATGAGGCCGATGACAGTGGTGTCATCTGCAAACTTCAGGAGTTTGACAGTCGGGTTCGCTGAGGTGCAGTCGTTCGTGTAGAGAGAGAAGAGCAGCGGAGAGAGGACACAACCTTGGGGCGCCCCAGTGCTGATGCTGCGTGTGGATGAGGTGGCCTCCCCCAGCCTCACCTGCTGTGTCCTGCCCGTCAGAAAGCTGTAAATCCACTGACGCTGAGCTGGAGAAGCTTGGTTGAAAGGAGTTCAGGGATAATGGTGTTGAACGCTGAGCTGAAGTCCACAAACAGGATCCTCGCGTAGGTCCCTGCACTGTCGAGGTGTTCTAGGATGAAGTGCAGTCCCATGTTGACTACATCATCCGTAGACCTGTTCGCTTGGTCGGCAAACTGCAGGGAAGTCAAAGAAATTCATAACCACAGATGTCAAGGCGACAGGCGCTCTCTAACTTTGTCTCCAAAACATCGAACCTTGGCTGTCCCTCTGATGTGCTCATTTCTAATTTTATCCAACCTGGTCACTCCAAGAGCGAACCTCAACATCTTCATTTCCGCCACTTCCAGCTCTGCTTCCTGTTGTCTCTTCAGTGCCACTGTCTCTAATCCGTACATCATGGCTGGCCTCACTACTGTTTTATAAACTTTGCCCTTCATCCTAGCAGAGACTCTTCTGCCACATAACACACCTGACACCTTCCTCCACCCGTTCCAACCTGCTTGGACCCGTTTCTTCACTTCCTGACCACACTCACCATTGCTCTGGACGGTTGACCCCAAGTATTTAAAGTCCTCCACCCTTGCTATCGCTCCTCCCTGTAGCCTCATTCTTCCCCCACCAGCCCTCTCATTCATGCACATATATTCTGTTTTACTTCGGCTAATCTTCATTCCTCTTCTTTCCAGTGCATGCCTCCATCTTTCTAACTGTTCCTCCAGCTGCTCCCTGCTTTCACTGCAGATCACAATGTCATCTGCAAACATCATGGTCCACGGGGATTCCAGTCTAACCTCATCTGTCAGCCTATCCATCACCACTGCAAAAAGGAAGGGGCTCAGGGCTGATCCCTGATGCAGTCCCACACCCACCTGAAATTCGTCTGTCACACCTACAGCACACCTCACCGCTGTTCTGCTGCCCTCGTACATGTCCTGTATTATTCTAACATACTTCTCTGCCACTCCAGACTTCCGCATGCAGTACCACAGTTCTTCTCTGGGTACTCTGTCATAGGCTTTCTCTAGATCTACAAAGACACAATGTAGCTCCTTCTGACCTTCTCTGTACTTTTCCATCAACATCCTCAAGGCAAATAATGCATCTGTGGTACTCTTTCTAGGCATGAAACCATACTGTTGCTCGCAAATACTCACTTCTGTCCTGAGTCTATCCTCCACTACTCTTTCCCATAACTTCATTGTGTGGCTCATCAACTTTATTCCTCTATAGTTGCCACAGCTCTGCACATCACCTTTGTTCTTAAAAATGGGCACCAGTACACTTTTCCTCCATTCCTCAGGCATCTTCTCACGCGCTAGAATTCTATTGAACAAGCTGGTCAAAAACTTCACAGCCACCTCTCCTAGATGCTTCCATACCTCCACAGGAATGTCATCAGGACCAACTGCCTTTCCATTTTTCATCCTCTTTAATGCCTTTCTAACTTCCCCCTTACTAATCATTGCCACTTCCTGGTCCACCACACTTACCTCTTCTACTCTCCCTTCTCTATCATTTTCCTCATTCATCAACTCCTCGAAGTATTCTTTCCATCTAGCAAGCACACTGCTGGCACCAGTCAACATATTTCCATCTCTATCCTTAATCACCCTAACCTGCTGCACATCCTTCCCATCTCTATCCCTCTGTCTGGCCAGCCTGTATAGATCCTTTTCTCCTTCTTTAGTGTCCAACCTGCCATACATGTCATCATATGCCTCTTGTTTTGCCTTTGCCACCTCTACATTTGCCCTGTGTCGCATCTCAATGTATTCCTTTCGCCTCTCCTCGGTCCTCTCAGTGTCCCACTTCTTCTTAGCTAACCTCTTTCCTTGTATGATTTCCTGTACTGTGAGGTTCCACCACCAAGTCTCCTTCTCTCCTTTCCTGCCAGAAGATACACCAAGTACTCTCCTGCCTGCTTCTCTGATCACCTTGGCTGCAGTGGTTCGGTCTTCTGGAAGCTCCTGCCGTCCACCGAGAGCCTGTATCACCTCTTCCCGAAAAGCTGCACAACACTCGTCCTGTCTCAGCTTCCACCACATGGTTCTCTTCTCTGCCTTTGTCTTCTTAATTTTCCTCCCCACCACCAGAGTCATCTTACACACCACCATCCTATGCTGTCTAGCCACACTCTCCCCTACCACTACCTTACAGTTGGTAACCTCCTTCAGATTACATCGTCTGCACAAGATGTAATCCACCTGTGTGCTTCTACCTCCGCTCTTGTAGGTCACCCTATGTTCGTGCCTCTTCTGGAAAAAAGTGTTCACTACAGCCATTTGCATCCTTGTTGCAAAGTCTACCACCATCTGTCCCTCCAAGTTCCTTTCCTGGATGCCGTACTTACCCATCACTTCTTCATCACCCCTATTACCTTCACCAACATGTCCATTACAATCTGCACCAATCAAGACTCTCTTGCTGTCTGGGATGCTAAGAACTACATCATCTAGCTCCTTCCAGAATTTCTCTTTCACCTCTAGGTCACATCCTACCTGTGGGGCATAGCCACTAATCACATTACACATAACACCCTCAATTTCAAATTTCAGCCTCATCACTCGATCTGATACTCTTTTCACCTCCAAGACATTCTTAGCCAACTCTTCTTTTAAAATAACCCCGACTCCATTTCTCTTCCCATCGACACCATGGTAAAATAATTTAAACCCTGCCCCTAAACTTCTAGCCTTACTGCCTTTCCACCTGGTCTCCTGGACACACAATATATCAACCTTTCTCCTCATCATCATGTCAACCAACTCCCGAGATTTTCCTGTCATAGTCCCAACATTCAAAGTCCCCACATTCAGTTCTAGGCTCTGTGTTTTCCTCTTCTCTTTCTGCCGAAGAACCCGCTTTCCACCTCCTCTTCTTCTTTGACTTCGACCCACAGTAGCTGAATTTCCAACGGCGCCCCGCAGGTTGACGGCGCCGGTGGCGGACGTTGTTAACCCGGGCCACGACCGATCCGGTATGGAATTCTTTGGATGAACGCTCATATTTGTTTGGCAAGGTTTTAAGCCGGATGCCCTTCCTGACGCAACCCTCTGCATTTATCCGGGCTTGGGACCGGCCTACAGTTTGCACTGACTTGTGCCACCCATAGGGCTGCATTCTAGAGCGGCTCCAACTACTGGAGACAAATTCCTTGTGTGCTTTTTTGGACATACTTGGCAAAATAAAGATAATTCTGATTCTAATGTGCTCATGATGGATGGTGGAGCACCTGCCCGGTTGAGTTTGCACAGAAAGTAGAAGCATCACTGGGCTTTCTTTGCCATTGCTGCAGAGTTGGTGGTCCAGCAGAGGTCCTCGCTGATGTGCAGCCGCAGGAATTTGGTGCTATTCACTCTTTCCACGGCAGTACCATCGATGGTCAGTGGCGGGTGTTAGTTGTGACCTTTGCGGAGGTGGACAACAATCTCCTTGGTCTTGCTGGTATTCACCAGAAGGTTGTAGTCTCTGCACCATGGGGTCAGAAGTTTGACCTCCTTCCTGTAGTGAGTCTTATCACCCTTGGTATTGAGACCCACAAGAATTGTGTCGTTTGCAAACGTCATTATATGATTGGTGCTGTAGGTTGTTGTACAGTTGTGTGTTAGCAGTCTGAAGAGCAGGGGACTCAGCACACAGCCTTGACGTTAGCTTTGAAGTCTCAGCGTGATGCTGCGCGAGGTGTTGTTGCCAACGCATACTGCTTGTCGCCTTTGACTGAGAAAGTCCAGAAGCTAATTGCAGAGGGAGTTTCTGAGCCCCAGTTTGTCTAGTTTCCAGACGAGTTGCTGTGGTATTACTGAGTTGAATGCTGAACAGAATTAATGAACCGCATTCTCACATATGAGTCATTTTCATTTTGTCCAGGTGGGTGAGGGCAGGGCAGATTGCATCCTCTATGGATCGTTTGGCTCGTTTGGGGGAGTATGGATTTGATGTGTGACATGACCAGTCTTTCGAAGCACTTCATGACGACTGATGTCAGTGCCACAGGATTGTAGTCGTTGAAGCAAGATGGAATAGATTTCTTTGGGCATGGGTATAATGGTGGCGGCTTTGAAAGTTGATGAAACGACAGACGTGATAAAGGTGTCTGTAAAGACATCCTTAAGTTCATCAGCATAGTCTTTCAGCACACAACCGGGTATGCTGTCGTGACCTGTTGCCTTACCGGTGTTGATAGCGGAGAGTGCCTTCTTCATGCTGGTGGCAGACAGGCACATACTCTGATCGTGAGTTGTTTTGTGCTTCAAAGCTTGCAAAGAAACTGTTCACGTTGTTGAGCACAGAGGTGTTACTTTCACAGCTCTGTAGCGCGGGGTTGTATTCCATGATGGCCTGTATGCCCCGCCATAGGCTTCATGGAGCTCTGCTGTCTTTGAGGTGGGAGCTAACTCTTGTGTGTGTAATCCTGCTTTGCTTTCCTGATACTACGGGACATGTTTGCTCTTGCTATCCTCAGGTCCGATTCATCCTTGGTTCTGAAGGCGTTGTTCCTGGCCCTCAGCAGTCTGTGGTTCCACTTAGCCCAAATGATGATGCTTTTTGTGTGGTTCACATCATCTTGGTGATGTAGGAGGTCACAGTGTCTGTGTACTTGTCAATGTCTGTATGCTTGTTGGAAGTGGCTGCCTGTTTGAACATTTCCCATTCTGCTGTGTCAAAGCAATCTTGAAGAGTAGAGGAGGACCCCTCTGGCCACACTGTTACCTGCTTCTGAACTGTTTGTATGCTTGCATTAACATAACAGTGACTGGGTTAGAGAGTCCAATGTGGGGGAGGGGGGTGGCTTTGTATCCTTCTTTTTTAGCAGCGGAAACTAGGACCAAAATGCTATCCCCCTTTGTTGGAAATCAACATGCTGTTGGAAGAACAGTCTTGAGATCAGCATGATTAAAATCTCCAGCAAGGATGGGGGAACCATCTAGGTGTGCTGTTTGTTGTTCACTAATGGCGTTGTACAGTTCATTAAGTGCCGCATTCCTGTCACTGCTGTTGTTGGTCAGAGGGATATAAACAGTGACTAGCAAAATCACAGTAAACTCCCTCAGCAGATAAAAAGGATGAAACCTTATGATTATAAACTCCGCCAGTGGTGAACAGTGTTTACATAACACCACAGCATCCCGGCACCGTGCATCACGGATGGAAACACTGATTCCGCTGCCGCAAGTCTTTCCTCCATTTACGAGTGCCCTCTCTGTTCGATAGAATGCTGGCTGCTCTAGTTGTACCGCCGAGTTGGGAATGTTGTCATTTAACCATGTTTCAGTGAAAATAAACACACAGCTCTTACTCACCGTCCGATTTTCTGACCTCAGCAGTCGTATCTGATCCATTTTATTGTCCAGTGAGCGTACATTAGCCAGGAAGATGGACGGTGTGGCTGAGCGTGTTGGACTCCCTACTAGCCTAGCCCGAATCCCTCTGCATTTGCCCCTCTTCTGCTTCCTTGTACACCATTTCCGATGTCTCCTTTTCGTGGGAGGTGTAGCAGATGAGTCCGGTGTGATCACAGGTTGCCAGAGTACTCCGAGCTCCCCCAGTGTCTCTATTGAATCATCCAAAACGGTGCAAATCTTGCTTTAGCAGATGTCTAGAAGAGCCTGTTGACTGTACTTTTATTCCAACGTAAGCAGACGAGGCAAAAATGAAGATCTGTCGGACAAACACTTATTTAATGGACAAAAACAGTTCGGTTGGGTCGTCTACAGTATGACTTGAACCGGTTCACCGACAGTTTTTGAAATGTATGAAATTATTTTTTGCGCTCAAATGTTTTTATTTACATTTTGTTTTTTTATAAGCAGTGAAATTGACAAAAAAATACATAGTGTATGGTGACACACATACAGTATACACACACACACACGCACATGCACGTGCACACTCATTTGACACACCCTGTCTTTTTCACTGCTCTAATCTGTAAATAAAAATAGAAAGATGTTTTGTTAATTAAAAGCAGACTTAATATCTTGAAATGTGCGCAGGCCATTCCCATCATCGATATCATCAAGCAGATTAATTCCCCAATCTCTCCATTGTGGGAATTGAATGGGTCTGTCCCCAATTCGTAGATTAAAGTTATTAAAAACTGGCGTTTTCAAGTGCCAGTGTTTTAATATACACAGTTTTTCCACACAATGCCAAGTTGAAATCAGATGAAATATAATTGAACCAAACTGACATAATTTTTCATTGGTAAATTGGATGATAGCACCTTTCTGAGAGACCAAGGATGTACTATATTTCTTTTCAATATATGCCATGAAACCTTGGTTGTTGGATTAAACCATGCAGTGAGTGGGCAAAAGGTAAAAGCCCTTGAATGTAATTGAAAATTGGGCACAGACCACTCTCCGTCCTTCCTATTTGGCTGAAGAGAAGTCATTTTTAATTGCGGTTTCTTGCCCTTCCAAAGAAAATATCCTTATGTCATTTTTTGCAACTGCCCTCTGGGGGAACAAAATGGATTATGGAATTTAAAAATATTAACTCTAGGTAGCACATTCATCTTTATAATGTTATTGGCAGATTAATCCGTCTGTCCAAGTCGGACAGTTTTTCACCTGTTCCCACATGTTGTTCCACGGCTCCAATTAAGTCACGTCTAGTCAAACCTGCCCCCAAGCCACCATGTTCAGTACCAGACATTTTTCCTAGTTCACCTTCCCGAGACCTTGTGCACTCTTCCACTCCCGTACCCTCTACTCCCAAACCTCAAAGGCGGCAGGCTGAGGAAGCGACTGCAGGCCCCGTTTCTGCTCCTCTGCAGCTGCGGCAGGCTCCCGTTCCTTCTCCTCTGCAGCTGCGGCAGGCTCCCGTTCCTGCTCCTCGGCAGCTGCGGCAGGCTCCCGTTCCTGCTCCTCGGCAGCTGCGCCAGGCTCCCGTTTCTGCTCCTCGGCAGCTGCGCCAGGCTCCCGCTCCGGCGGCGCTCGTTCAGCGGCCACCACCCGTCTCCGCTCCGGCGGTGCTCGTCCAGCGGCCGCCACCCGTCCCCGCTCCGGCGGCGCTCGTCCAGCGGTAGCTTAAGCAGGGACACCCAGACTTCCCTCTCCCCAGCCACTTCCTCCAGCTCTTCCGGGGGGATCCTGAGGCACTGGAGACATAGTCTCTCCAGGGTGTCCTGGGCCTGGGCCGTCCCCAGGATCTCCTCCCGGTGGGAGGTGCCAGGAACACCCCACCAGGGAGGCGTACAGGAGGTATCTGAATCAGATGCCCCAGCCACCTCATCTGGCTCCTCTCAATTTGGAGGAGCAGTGGCTCTACTCTGAGTTCCTCCCGGATGCCGAGCTTCTCACCCTATCTCTAAGGGAAAGCCCGGACACCCTGCGGAGGAAGCTGATTTTGGCCGCTTGTATCCGGGATCTTGTTCTTTATGTCACAGCCCACAGCTTGTGACCATAGGTGAGGGGAGGAACATAGATCGATCAGTAAATTGAGAGCTTTGCCTTTCGGCTTAGCTCCTTCCACAACGGACCGATACAAAGTCCGCATCACTGCAGACACTGCACCGATCTGCCTGTTGATCTCCCGTTCCATTCTTCCCTGACTCGTGAATACCCCAAGATATTTGAACTCCTCCACTTGGGGCAGAATTTCACCCCTGACCTGGAGCACGCACACCAGCGTTTTCCGACAGAGGACCATGGTCTCATATTTGGAGGTGCTGATTTTCATCCCAGCTGCTTCACACTCGGCTGGGATGAAACTCCAGTGAGAGTTGGAGATTACGGCTTGATGAAGCCAACAGAAACACATCATCTGCAAAAAGCAGAGAGGCAATAGTGAGACCACCAAACCGGACCCCCTATATGCCTCGGCTGCGCCTAGAAATTCTGTCCATAAAAGTTATGAACAGAATCGGTGACAAAGGGCAGCCTTGACGGAGTCCAACCCTCACTGGAAACGAGTCTGCCGGCAATACGGACCAAACTCTCACACCGGTCGTACAGCGACCGAGCAGCCCGTATCAGGGGGTTCGGTACCCATACTGCCGAAGCACCCCCCATAGGACTCCCCGAGGGACATGGTCGAACGCCTTCTCCAAGTCCACAAAAGACATGTAGACTGGTTGAGCGAACTCCCATGCACCCTCGAGGACCCTGCAGAGGATCTTCCTTTCTAGCACTCCTGAATAGACCTTACCAGGGAGGCTGAGGAGTGTGATCCTCCTGTTGTTGGAACACACCCTCCGGTCCCCCTTCTTAAAAAGAACCACCACCCCAGTCTGACAATCCAGAGGCACTCTCCCCGATGTCCACGCGTTGCAGAGGCGTGTCAACCAGGACAGTCCCACAACATCAAGAGCCTTTAGGAATTCCCGGCGAATCTCATCCACCTCCGGGGCCTTGCCATCAAGAAACTTTTTAACCACCTCGGGGACCTCAACCCCAGAGATAGAAGAGCCCGCCTCTGAGACCCCAGACTCTGCTTCCTCATGGGAAGGTGTGTTGGTGGAATTGAGGAGGTCTTCGAAGTATTCTCCCCAACGGCTCACAACGTCCCGAGTCGAGGTCAGCAGCGCCCCATCCCCACGATACACAGTGTTGATGTTGCACTGCTTCCCCCTCCTGAGACGCCGGATGGTGGACCAGAATTGACTTGAAGCCGTCCGGAAGTCTTTCTCCATGGCCTCAACCAACTCCTCCCATGCCCGTGTTTTTGCTTCAGCGACCACAAAAGTTGCATTTCTCTTGGCCAGCCGGTACCTTTCAGCTGCCTCAGGAATGCCACAGGCCAAAAAGGCCCGATAGGACTCTTTCTTCAGCTTGACAGCATTCCTCACATTTGTGTCCACCAACGGGTTCGGGGATTGCCACCACGAGAGGCACTGATCTACCTTAATGTCCCCCGCCTCCTCTGGAACATGAGCAAAGTTTTGTCGGAGGTGGGAGTTGAAACTCCTTCTGACAGGGTATTCTGCCAGACGTTCCCAGCAGACACTTACAATACGTTTGGGCCTGCTACGTCGGATCGGCATCTTCCCCACCATTGGAGCCAACTCAACATCAGGTGGTGATCAGTTGACAGCTCCGCTCCTCTCTTCACCCGAGTGTCCAAGACTTGTGGCCGCAAGTCCGATGACGCGACCACAAAGTCGATCATCGAACTGCAACCTAGGGTGTCCTGGTGTGTCCAAGGACAACACTGCTGCTGAATTACTGCTCCCTACTAAGTCCACAATATGGTGCATTCGTCTAACATTGACACTTGGCAAGGTGAGATTTAATGAAACCTGTTGAGCGCAATGAACAAGTGTTGTCAAGTAAACATGTAGTCTGCAAGCATGAACCTTAGCATATATCTTTGTTGTGAAAGGATAAAAGGATGCACATCTTTATTCCTTGACTGCCAACAAAAACTCTCCACAAAACACCATTGCACCAAAACTACATATGAGCGCCAAAACAGTTTCCACACGCCCCCATCGGCCTGCCTGAAAGGCATGGTCCTAGTGTCCGCCACTCAACCCCGCTTAATGGGGTAATGAAGATGGCGCCTACCAGTGTGGTCGCCTCGGTAACGCGCTCTCTAGTATTGTCTTTGTTTTTGTGTTTTTCGTCCGTCTTTGGAGACCTTACACGACTCACTTACACAAGGGGAGACCTGCTAACCATCAAGGAGGCTACTCCGGACTTTCTGTCACCAACTTTCGAATATCCGCTCATTGTTTTCCCCCGAGTTACTCACCGGAGCGGCATCCGCGGTTTCCGGCGCATGGAGACGGAAGCGGCGCCACAGAGGGAAACGAGCCGGCATTCAGGTGAAACTCCGCAAGAGAGGACACAGATTGGCGAATGTACGCTCCCTACCCAACAAAATGGACGAGCTTCATCTTCTGTTAAAGACCAGTAAAGACTTCGGACGTTCCGCGGCCATGTGCTTCAAGGAGACCTGGCTTTGCGACGCTGTACCAGATGGCGCCGTCAATGCTTCCCGGCTTCAACATTCATCGAGCGGACCGCGACAATCGACAATCATCGGGGAAAACAAAGGGCGGCGGGTTATGCCTCCATATCAACGAAAAATGGTGTACGGACGTCACGGTGCTCAGCACACACTGAAGCCCGCATTAGGAGTCGCTATTCTTAAACTGTAAACCATTCTACTCGCCACATGAGTTTGCATCGTTCATACTGGCTGGAGTCTATATTACGCCTCAAGCTAACACAAACGCTCGCCGAACAAGTCAACGAAATTGAAAAAATACACCCGGACTCACCCCTCATTATTCTCGGGGACTTTAACAAAGCTAAACTCAACCACGAACTCCCTAAATACAAGCAGCACATCGACTCTCCTACCAGGGAAAATAATACTTTAGACCACTGCTACACTACGGTAAAAAACGCATACCGTGCTGTACCTCGTGCAGCCCTGGGCTCGTCTGATCACTGCTTAATTCACTTAATACCAACGTACAGGCAAGAACTTAAATGCGCGAAGCCTACAGTGAAAACAGTCAAAACGTGGACCAATGAAGCCAAGATGAAACTTCAAAGCTGTTTAGACTGCACAGACTGGAGTGTCTTTGAAAATTCAGCTGGCAGCCTGGATGAATATACGGACACTGTCACATCCTATATCAGTTTCTGTGAAGAGGTTTGTGTCCCAATAAAATAATTTCGGACATTCAACAACAACAAGCCGTGGTTCACTGCTAAACTTAAGCAGCTTCGCCAAGCTAAGGAGGACGCATATCAGAGCGGGGACAGGGCCCTGTATAATCGAGCTAGAAACCAGCTTACTAAAGAAATTAACATTGCAAAGAGGATCTATGCAGCAAAGTTGGAAAAACAGTTTAGCGCAAACGACTCAGGTTGGCGATCAGTCTGGCATGCATTCCAATCGCTGACTAATTACAAGCGACGATCCCCCCAAGCTGAGAACAATAGCACACTACCCAACGACTTGAATACCTTCTACTGCAGATTTGAAAAGGACAGTTTCACACCACACACCCACCCGGCCGCACCCGCGACCACAACCACACCTCTGACTTCTGCGTTAACCATCCATGAGACGCATCTTCAAACAACAGAAGATTAACAGAGCAGCAGGCCCGGACCATGTGTCCCCATCCTGCCTCAAAGTCTGCGCGGACCAGCTCGCTCCAGTCTTCACTCAGATCTTCAACAGATCTTTGGAAATGTGCGAAGTTCCATCCTGTTTCAAACGCTCCACCATCATTCCAGTCCCCAAGAAACCTGCAATCTCCGGTCTGAATGAATACAGGCCTGTCGCTTTGACATCGGTCCCCCATGGTGGCAGGCGATGATCTTAACCATTGGGCCACGGCTTCCCAAGACCAGCCGGACAGGGTGCCCATGTGAGACAGGAGAAGGAGGAAAACACCACTCGCATGAAAGCATGTGCGGGGGCTGAGGAGAGAAACCGCGGCGGGGAAATTGTGCCGGCAACAGTCCCTCGCCTGCCACTATATGAGTACATAATACATAAAAACAAAACGAGCTGACATAAGCTTGGACGGCACGAACAACCAAAGTAAACAATGGTGAATGGGGCAGGGGTCAAGGAACCTCTTTACGAAAAGGAAAAAGGCTTAAACAGGGAACTCACTGGCAAACATGCACCAGGAACGCGGAGTGTTTCACCGAGCACCAACTCCGCGGGAGCAACGTCAAGATCATCCTTCGGAAATCGAGCGCAACCCGAGCATGAGCCATGGCAGACGGACCCAGTTACTATCAGAAAGCACAGCACGCAGCGCAGCTTTCAGTGACCGGTGAAAACGTTCGCACAAACCATTGGCCTGCAGGTGGTAGGCAGTAGTGCGGTGTACCCGCTCATCGAAGGACTCCGCCAAGACTGTCCAGAGTTTGGACACAAACTGAGGTCCTCTATCAGAGGTGACATCCAATGGCGTGCCAAAATCTGCAACCCATGTCTACAGAGATTGTGGAGGACAGGGGAACTACTTCTGGCCACCTGGTAGGATGATCCACCGTAGTGAGCAGATGTGTAAAACCCTGCGAAGGAGGTAAGGGGGCTACCAGGTCCACGTGCACGTGGTCAAACCTCCTGACCGGAATTAGAAAAGGTTGGAGAATGGCTTTGGTGTGCCGGTGGACTTTGGTGCACTGACATGCACATTGCCGCCCACCCCCTGACGTCCTTGCGTAGTTCAGGTTAGAAAGACCACCAGCTTGACCGACACACGAACACCAGGATGTGAGAGGGAGTTGACAGCGTCAAAACCCCGGCAGCGCCATTTTACTGGAACTACAGGACAGGGGTGGCCAGTCGACACATAAAAGAAGAGTGGAACCGCCTTCTAGTATCACCATCTCCTCAAGCTTAAGAGAGTGCAGATGTCAGGCTCATCGGGCTGATCATCTGCCATTAAGGAAAAATCTATCCCAAGTTGCACCAGACACACAAGCGCGCGTGATAAAGAGTCGGCCACTGAGTTACACTTACCGGCCACATGCTGAATGTCTGTCATAAACTAAGAAATGGCTGCCAAATGGAGCTCACATCGATCTTCAATAGATCTCTGGGACTGTGTGAAGTACCATCCTGCGTCAAACTCCACCATCATACCAGTCCCCAAGAAAATGTGCAGGAAAAATCATCCAAGCCCAAAGGCGACAGCATATTATCCATAAGGTGTACCGCTGTGCCATCGCAAATACTCTGTCTGGATCCATGAAAGTAATATTTCTGTCTTACTTGATGAATATAAAATGCACACTGATCCCCGTTAATAGAGTTGAATTTTTTTTTACCTATGTATGCAATGCGAGATGGTCATCTGAATAATCAATTTGTAATGCATGATCCATTCTGCATATTTTAATTCAAATTGCTGTAATTTGTGGGACATCCTTTTTGAAATTGGAGGAAAATAGGATAACATTATTTCAAATACTGTCACTGATGGTGTAGTGGTACACTCGCCTGACTTTGGTGCGGGCAGCGTGGGTTCAGTTTCCACTCAGTGATGGTGTGAATGGGAGTGCGAATGTGCCCTGTGACTGACTGGCGACCAGTTCAGGGTGTAGACCTTTCGCTCGAAGTCAACTGGGATAGGCTCCAGTGTCCCGCGACACTAACCAGGATAAGCGGTGTTGAAAATGGATGGAAATTGATTATTTCAAATAAATACACCAACCAGTCCAGGAACTTTGAGTTCCTGGTAGCAAAAGGTTCCTGTGGCCCTTGTGGTTTGTGTTTCCATCGCACTAATTAATTCAGGGTACCTGAAGCAAATAAGGCTGATGTTGCTCACTACTGACACCTACTGGATCGAAAAAAAATGCTGGTATTTCAAGCTTTCAATGTCTTATTTTATATCTTAATCTAAATTTCAAGTATTTTTTATACCTTTAAAACCTAACCCTTTATCCAGGTGAACTAGGTTCGATTCTCATTTGCCATGCCAACCTGGCTGCAGACAGTCTTTGAGGCAGGGAGTTTTATTATATACAGGTACATTTCATTAAATTAGAATATATTTATGATATTTTATTGAGATGACATACACTTGGAGTCACTGATGGTGTAGTGGTGCACTCGCCTGACTTTGGTGTGGGCAGCGTGGGTTCAGCTCCCACTCAGTGACGGTGCGAATGGTTGTCCATGTCTATATGTGCCCTGCAACTGACTGGCGACCAGTTCAGGGTGTAGTCTGCCTTTCGCCCGAAGTCAGCTGGGATAGGCTCCAGCGCCCCGTGACCCTAACCAGAATAAGCGGTGTTGAAAATGGATGGATGGATGGATGGATGGATGGACATACACTGGGTTTGGAAAGTATTCACACCTCCTGAAATTTTTCACTCTTTGTTATATTGCAGCAGCACGGTGGCTGACAGCCTCACAGTTCTGAGGACCCGGGTTCAATCCCCGGCCCCGCCTGTGTGGAGTTTGCATGTTCTCCCTGTGCCTGCGTGGGTTTTCTCCGGGCACTCCGGTTTCCTCCCACTTCCCAAAAACATGCATCAATTGGAGACTCTAAATTGCCCGTAGGTGTGAATTTGAATGCCCTGCAATTGGCAGGCAACCAGTTCAGGGTGTACCCCGCCTCCTGCCCGATGATAGCTGGGATAGGCTCCAGCACGCCCGCGACCCTAGTGAGGAGAAGCGGCTCAGAAAATGGATGGATGGATGTTATATTGCAGCCATTTGCTAAAAACGGAATTGTTGAAATTTTTGCAGATATATTAAAAAAGAAAAACTGAATTATCACACAGCCATAATTGTTCAGACCCTTTGCTGTGACACCCATATATTTAACTCGGGTCCTGTCCATTTCTTCTGATCATCCTTGCGATGGTTCTACACCTTCATTGGAGTCCAGCCACACACCTGTCTATATAAGACCTTACAGCTCACAGTGCATGTCAAAGCAAATGAGAATCACAAAGTCAAAAGAACTGCCTGAAGAGCTCAGAGACAGAATTGTGGCAAGGCACAGATCTGGCCAAGGTTGCGAAAATATTTCTGCGGCACTTAAGGTTCCTAAGAGCACAGTGGCCTTCAAAATCCTTAAATGGAAGACGTTTGGGACGACCAGAACCCTTCATACAGCTGGCCGTCTGGCCAAACTGAGCAATCGGGGGAGAAGAGCCTTGGTGAGAGAGGTAAAGAAGAACCCAAAGATCCCTGTGGCTGGGCTCCAGAGATGCATTCGGGAGATGGGAGAAAGTTCTCGAAAGTCAACCATAACTGCAGCCCTCTACCAGTTGGGGTTTTATGGCAGAGTAGCCCGACAGAAGCCTCTCCTCAATGCAAAACACATGAAAGCCCGCATGGAGTTTGCCCAAAAAATAAATCCCCTGAAGGACTCCAAGATGGTGAGAAATAAGATTCTCTGGTCTGATGAGACCAAGGTAGAACTTTTTGGCCTTAATTGTAAGCAGTATGTGTGGATAAAACCAGGCATTGCTCATCACCTGTCCAATACAGTCCCAACAGTGAAGCATGGTGGTGGCAGCATCATGCTGTGGGGGTGTTTTTCAGCTGCAGGGATAGGACGACTTGTTGCTATTGAAGGAAAAATGATGCGGCCAAGTACAGGTATATCCTGGATGAGAACCTTCTCCAGAGCGCTCAGGACCTCAGACTGGGCCGAAGGTTCACCTTCCAACAAACAGCGAAGCACACAGCAAAAATAATGAAGCAGTGGCTTCAGAACAACTCCGTACCTGTTCTCGATTGGCCCAGGCAGAGCCTTAACTTAAACCCAATTGAGCATCTCTGGAGAGACCTGAAAATGGCTGTCCACCAACGTTCACCATCCAACCTGACAGAATTAGTGAGCTTAATCAACCACAGCAAACAGAATGAGAGTATTGTTGAGATTCTTACTAATGGTTTCAGAAAAGAGGTCTATAGAGGTCAAAGTAAATTTGGAGTTTCGTTTTTCTCCACTAATGCACTGCTTTCCTGCATTTTGATTTCAAGGCCATTACCATCATGGTGCTCCTCCATGGTGTTTTAGGTTAGCTCAAGGCTGTTTTACTTTTAATAGGAGCAACAGCATCCAAGACATAGGAGCTTCCCGATGTCAATTTATCCAGAATTTGATCAACTGTCTGCATTCACAGTTGGTGATACAGCTATGATTTCCATAAACTTAGTACTGGTGTTCTCATTTATGTTGGTTGTCTGAACATTTTGGCAAAGAACACACAGATAGGATGAGAAATCACTAAGTCCTAAATGTCAACTGATAAAATGTCAACATCGTTATAGATTGCCAGGTCTAGAGTGTGGCCTTGATTGTGTGTGTAGGGCTTTTCACTTGTTGTGAGAGGACAAAAACAGCAGAGCGTTCTTTGCTATTTTTTTTTCCCATGTTATTGTTAAAATTGTTAAAATGAATGTAAAAGAACAGAAGTTGGAGCGAGCAAATCCACCCCCCCCCCTTTTTTTTTTTTTTTTTTTTTATATTAATTTTTTATTTTTTTTTAACACCCATTCGACACTTGTGCAACTTGTGTGTTGGTGCTACCTCATTAAGACTGGTGCTATAGCTTCAGAGTAAAATGTCTCAATCATAAGTCATAATGATGTCATTAATTAACAGTAATTTGTTGACCAGTGATCCAATAGACAGACAGAAAGATAGACAGATAGATAGATAGATTAGATGGATAGAGATTTTATTCGTCCTGTGAGGGAAATTAGATCGTCACAGCAGCAATATTCACAATTACAACAACAACAAAAATAGGATCAACCAACAAAGTGAAAAGAGAAAAAGACAATACAAAGGCAGCATTTGAGGCATTCCATGTCCCACAATATGAATGTTAAAGTCTCCTCTGATGACTAAAAAGTGAATAGAGCTACCGTTGCAGAGATAACAAAGGACACTGGTTTGTTGTAAGGTTGAAATGCTACACTCACTTAACTTTGTAGCTCTACTTTCTTTGTTTCTCATTACTTTAACCAACTTTCTGTTACTTGTAATCATAGGGACAAAAAAATAAATAATTAAAAAATTCCTCCTGAACTCCATCGGGCCCTGACTTATTCTGGGGAAAATCATTATTGATATCAGCATTGCAGCCTGGACCCAGGACTCGCAGTTAGGATTTTTCATGAACAGAGAGCGGGCTTGACGACCTTGGATGGATGGTTGTTTTGTGCGTAGTGGAATAGGAGGTGCTGAACGATGAAGAAGGTTAAGGGTTGAGACTATAGGAGATGGACGGGGTGTGAGTTGAATTCCAATATTGACAAGGTTCTCAGTGAAATTCAGGAGAATCATTCGGACTGGGTGAGCTGGAAAAGGAAAGGGGTTGTGAAAATTGGTAAAATACGGAGTCTTGTTTTGGGCTTTGAGGTTGACTCTTCTTGTACCTCCTGGGGTTGGCGGTGAAGGGGAAGACTCCATTTGTTTGGGTGAAGTTGAAGCTTGCTTCTGCATCTGCTGTCCATCGGAGTGCTGTCTTGTCTGTTGTTCCGCATTATTTTGTCTCTTGGTTTTGGTTGGTGTCGTTGCGTGACACACAGTAAAAAATATTGGAAGTCAGTAATTTCACTCCTTGTTTATTTAGACAGATATCGTCTGGCTTGTAAAGGTGTTTGCGTTCCCCAAAAATGGAGTTCACTGATTGAGCAGTACACACATCATTTAGCCATCTATTTAACATCAATAATCTGCTGGAGTGTTCCTATCCTTGTTGTACTGTTGGCAGAGGTCCACTCAAAAACACAGCATTCAGACATGACACTTTGCTCAGGAAATCATTAAAATCCTGTTTCAGTACCTCTTAATGCTGCTTCAGAACATCCAGAATTCCTGTGTGTATGATAACAGATTTCCCTGTTGAGCGAGCTTCACGATTTTGTCAGAGATATTTGTTACCATGTCATAGGTAAAATACAGTACAAATTAAAAGTTCAACGATTAATTTTCAATGATCCCATTCCAACTCACGTTTAAGTAGTCCCATACATGGGACTGCGCCAAAATACTTTTTTATCTAACAGCAACAACAAAAACAGAATCACCCCTTAAAAACAAATTCGAATGGGGACTGGATGCACCTAACTTACTTACCTAACTAGGTATTGTTATCTGGTTGGAAGCTTACAAAACCTCATCAAATGGGTAAACCCTAACGAAAAACCTCAGGTTTGGCTACAATTAGAACAGACAGATTGTAATAACACCCAATTTTCAGACCTCCCATTCATTTCAACCCTCCTATGCCTATGAAATAATTGCATCTACTTTGTTAGAACCCTGTAAATGTTCCCAATTCTGGCACAATCCTTACTTAGAGATAAGCAAAATGCCTCTTTGCTTCAGCACACCAGAACAATAAGGATTTAATAACCATATCACAATACGTAAGACATCTCACAACCTGTTGCAAGTACTGTATGTGAAATAAGAGTTGCAAATTCCTTTAAAAAAAAAAAAAAAAAATCCAGAAAAGAATGTCAACACTTCAGACTACATTATAGCCACCAGATTAATAAGACAAAAATAATGAGTTATTATATAGCACCAATTTAATGTACATCGTTCTGTAACTTTTAGCACAAATGTTTTGTGTTTTGTTCAGAAACTGTCCACGACCTCAAGCACCAGACATATGATCCAAGAGTCATTTCTAATTAGTTGGGAAATTTAATATTTAATGGAGCATGTAATCTGTCTGTGTAACAATTTCTATGACTGTAGACCTAAATAAGGTGTGTGTTCAGCAGTAGACAGACCAATAGATAAGGTTGAAGAAAATGTACGACCCAGGGAAAATCATACGGGAGTATTTGTCAATGGCATGCGTGTTTTGGATAATGTTCAGGGTACGTAGGCTCTTCTTCTTCTTGGTCGTGGTCGACTCACTGCTCACTGACAGATGAACCACCATATGTTCTGGTTTTTCTGAAACGTCATGCATTTCTTCCTGCTCCTCCTCGGGCACCATGGGCTCGTCAGTGTAGCCGGCAAGACTGTTGGTGTCGGCCTCGCTGTAAGTCCCATCTAACATTGCCATGGTTCTTGTTTGGGAAATGCCACATGTGCAGGGCAGTGACTATTAGGAAAGAAACATGCAATAATTTAATGAGAAAACATGTCAATACGTGAGGTTAATAACAATGCAAATGCAAACTTAAACTGACACTTTTTTTGGTAGAAAATACTTCATTGAAAATCCCGAATATTTTAAAATAATACGTAACACAGAGTAACTCCAAAATCTTGCAATTTGTTATTTGAATTGCAAAAAAATATAGATGAACACAAAAAGCCTTTATACAAAATACAAAAGTCAAGACGTCAGATATCCTAGCTTTTATCCATCAAAAAAGGTAGCGTGCCATTCCGCGAATCTGAGTTGGACCATGACAAGGACTAGAGGTACAAACAACAATAATATATTAATTAATGGCTCTATTTTAATAGTGCTTGGATTGAAATCTATGTTTTCACTGTGCTTACGAGTTCTCTATCTCGCTTTCTCAGATGCAGATACGGGGTGGTCTGTCTCTCAAATGACCCCTATGATTTACTGGTCATCATCATGCCATTCTGTGAGCTGTGTTAAATAATGTCAGTTCGGAAAAGGATGAGGACCAAATAACATTCTCAAATGAGAACCAGACCAAAAAGGTTATGTGTACCCCTGAATACAGTGCATTTCAAAAACCACTACTTGCTGTAAAATACTGTGAAAAAAACAGTTCTTGCTCCCTAAACCTCAGTTTCAATTGCTGCTCTTGTTTTCTATGCGGTTGACAGGAGAGAGTCGGAGATTTGTCCTTACAATAGAGTGTAGGGAAAAGATAGGAGACTTTCTCATAATGTCAAACAAGCAGGAGAAACAAACTTACCTGGGATCGTGCCCGTTCTCTCATTTTACGTTCCCGACGGTCCTGGACAGTGGACAGGTAGTTGACCGCAGCATACTCCAACACAGATAAGAAGACAAAAACAAAGCTGACCCAGAGGTAAATGTCCACTGCCTTGATGTACGATACCCGAGGCATAGATGCATTCACACCAGTGATGATGGTGGACATAGTTAGCACAGTGGTGATACCTAGACAGAAGATCAATAACATTACCTCATGTTTTGAAATGTCATACCCAACCAGATACACAGTGTGCTATCTTACTGGATTTAATAACACGCTCATTTACATCAGATGATGTAATATGATCCAACAGCCCTTTAATAAAGGTAATAAAGAAGTCTTATTTCTCCTCAGGTAGTGGGGGGTGTCGTGGTCTGTCTTGCTTGGGGAGTCCAGGGGGTCTAGACCGGCCCTGCATATCACTAGTCATCAACACACAAAACCAAGGGCTAAGGGTTAGATTGAGGCTGAAGGATAGAACTGACGTTGGCCCCAAATGAAGCTGGAGTTGAAAAGCCTACAAAGAACACATATTCCCTTTGGTGAACTACCCACAAACCAGTGACCACCTAGCTGTCAAGTTATTGTACCTATTCAGGATCCCAACTTTAAAGGAGGATTTTATTACCCAAGGAAACTCTGGCTGGCACAGCCCGGCGGTCAATCCAAAATGACACCCATGATAGCATGACCATTAGTGTGGCAGGAAAATATGTCTGCAGCAGAAAGAAGAAGATGTGGCGTCTCAGCGTGAAGTTGATGTACAGGCGATTGTACCAGCCTGAAAAGACAGTGAGAGTACAGCTCAGTTCGATGTACAAGTAAGAATAAACAATATAGAAACTCATGCCCCAGTGAGGAGTTCTTGTATGTGGTATGGTGCATGGCTAAAATTGTGACAGTTTTGCTTTTGTTAATTGTGCCTTTTTTGAGAAAACAACAGGCGAGCAGTTCTCCCCTAAAACACCTTACAAAATGCAGGAAAACAACCACATTTTGCCTTCCATGTATTTTCTACAAATGATATTGTAATAATGCAGTATTTTTTGGAGACGATAATGTGGATGCTAAGCTTAGAATTGTGCCTTTGTGACTTCTTCACTGACACACAGTTCTCTTACTCTATGATGTGCTTTTCAAACATGGTTGCAGTTTACGACACCAAAATATTTTCGTTATTAAACATTGCCATTGTTAAACAGTAAACTGTAATTCCTCAAATCTTTATTATTGTGTTATGCCCTGTAGCTGGCAAAATAGCTATGTTTAACATCGGCCACATTTTGTAATCACTGTCCGATTTGTTTAAACACTAAAATGCACTGAGTGGGGTATTGACAAATGACATATATTTGACATAAATTACACTAACTGCTTATTCATAACACGTTTGATTTATTTATGTCAGCTATCTGTGAGGGCCGATATTTTGGCATTTCTTCTGTTGTATCAGTATCAGAAGCACTAAAAACAATAAAACCAAAATTTAAGTGTATCATGCATGTCATTTTGGGAAAAATCTGTTAAAATCTACATTCGGGTTACAGAAAACAAGACTAATTTCCATTTTTTTTGCATTACAATATTCTTGAGTTACCTGTGCTGCTGTAGAAGGCCAAACGAGATGTAGTGTGGAACTTTTGGATAAGGAACTGTGATAACGAAATACGATCATCAGTACTTAGGGACTCATCACCGCTTTTCCAGTAAAGCATCAAGTCTTCATCTGTGTATGCATCTGTAAAATATCAAACAGCATTGTTTTAAATACACTAATTAAAAATCTCAGCAACTGCTGTTTTATAGTATATATTTGTCACTTCTTTAAACATCGTGTGTATATACAGTATTTTATCACATTTGAGCGACTATCGTTATACTTTATAATGTCAGAGGTTGCAAATGGGTCGACCAAAGTACCCACACACCTCCTGAATGGAATTTATTCTCCCGAGATAGGAGATGGAAATTCCCCACACTTTGTGGGCAGAGTGAGACAGCTAAAAAGAGACAGATCCTGAAAGATGACTAGATCTTGCTGGCAAGATAGGTGGTCATGGATCTGGCCTGTTATACAGGGGGACTATTTTGGTTGTTAACAATCTCACTGAGTCGATGTTCTGGCACCAGATTAAAGTTGTTAAACCTTCAGACACTATCCTGACAGGGATACAAAAGAGGCAGTAACAATCTCTCCTCTTCTGGGGAGGTCATCACTGGACCAGATCCTTACCTGTGGTGGAAGGCGGTCAGGGCCTGATCCACCTCTGCAGTCAAGTTACATCTTATCAACTTCAAACTATACAGCAATTGCTTTGCCATAAATGACAGCTTTGTAGTGAAATAGCATCTGTGCTGCTTTGCAAAGAAATGAACTTGAGCTATGATAGGTACCTGTTTCTTCTGGAACTAGATGGAATGAACTACGACCAGCTCTTTTTATCACTCTGTTCTCAGAGCATAGTGAACAGTTTTAAAGGTCCAGAGAGACTGCTCCAAATGGTATGGCCGTATTGGGGAGGAGCCCCTATTTCGTAACTCCTTGAAATGATGCAGGATACTCAGCTCTGACAGTATGATAAAAGCCTTTATTGTAGGTGAACTCACGTTCAATCTGATTTAAGATCAGAAATACAGTGGAAAGCAGTTGCTACACTGTGGCAAAAGGCTGGTATTATATCAACTCGCTTAATAGAAAACGTATTGCAAGAAGTGACCGATGCCCTTCGTGGTTTATTCAGAGAAGCACTTAAGGAAGAGACAACTATGGATCAACCAGTGCTACGGCCTGAAATTCCATCTGTAACTGTGCTGCAGTGAGGGAGCAGGAAGATGGTACCTTCCTCTCTATTAAAAACACCAGCACGACAGGACTTAGCAGAGATGTCAAATATGGCCTTGTATATGGTGTCTGAGAAGATTCATAACAGAACATCACTGATCGGTGTACGGCAGTCGAGTTGGGTGGGTGTTTTCATGCCAGGATCATCTCCTAAGGGCAAGCTGTACAAATCCCCCATGGCACAACACAGTGCTGATCTTCAGTGTAGGGTGGTGGTGGGGCTGTGGCCATAAAAAGGCAAGTGGCACATATAAACCCTTAGGCTGAGAGTCACTGTCCGTTTTGTCATCGTGAAGAAACTCTGCTTCACCTACAGTTCAGTTGTCCTAGACTATGTCCCCTTTTATCTCTGCTGTAACCTTTGCTTGAAGGTTTTGGAGAAGTTGTAGACCAGTCTGTTAACAAAGTAAATTTCCTCATTGGTCATGCAAAAATGTCAGTCTGGCTGAGCAGAAGAGCCAAACAAAAGGTACAGGCTGTACAGATGCTGCAGTCATGTTTAGAGCTCTTGTAGCTGCTAGGTTAGAAGTGTAATCTACATATTTCAGAATGACATAAGTTAGACAAATTGTGATTGTATTTGGGGCTATGCAGGTGTTTTATGCACAGTAAACACACATCCAAAAGACCAAATACCAATATCTTGTTTTTAACTTCTGAATCACAGTGTCGTTGTTTTTCTCGTTGTGCCAATATACATTGTGTAGTTTGCATTGTTGTATGTAATTGAACAACTTGATCATCAGGGATCAGTTAAAGGTCAAAGGTCTCCCTCTCAAATTACTTTGACTTGACTTTGTATTGTTTTTAATTTTTATTTTTTTAATCATATCATTGATCATATACGATATAGTTGTCTGAACATTGAAAGTATGCTATAAAAAATCCTTGTCATTCATTGGAGCACATCTTTTTTCTCCTTAGGAGCTCTTTTAGGGGTTAAGCCAAAGGCAGCTTCCTTGATCCATCCTCTTTTATCGAACAGAATAAGTAGGTGAGAAAAATTATGGATGAATGAATGTGTATAACTACTTGATTAAAGATGCTCAACTCACAGCTTTCCAATTCCAGGGTACAAGTCTGAGAATCCAGGGGAAATCGGCTGAAGTCCATGTTACAAGCTGCAGTCACTGTGACTCTGAGAACAATAGACACATCAGGAGGACAATCACGACATTGCATACATTCGTCTGTCGTACTTGAAACTGTCAAGTGAGGCATAATCCTGAATCCTGGATGACAAAGCAGACTCACCAAAACAAAGTAATCAAACATAATTTATTATTATTTACAAGGGAGCAGGATCAATGTGACAAAACAAAAAAAACAGATAGTCCATTGTACTTCATTTGAGTTCATGCAAAGGTCGGTGAGCAATAACTCCATTGTCGTCAATTATCCCAAACTGTCACACTTCAAAGGGGGGTGTCCCAGATTCCTGGTCGTTGGGTCAGTCTATAGAAATACATACAAACATAAAAACAGGATACATTGATTTGTAAATCATGTTCAACCTATATTTAGTTGAATACACTACAAAGACAAGATATTTAATGTTAATGCTGATAACCTTTTTTTTTTTTTTTTTTTTTAGCAAACAACCATTAACTTAGAATTTTATGGCTGCAACACGTTCCAAAAAAGCTGGGACAGATGGCACAAAAGACTGAGAAAGTTGAGGAACGCTCATCAAACACGTGTTTGGAACATCCCACAGGTGAACAGGCTAATTGAGAACAGGTGGGTGCCATGATTGGGTATAAAAGGAGCTTCCCTGAATTGCTCAGTCATTCACAAGAAAAGATGGGGCGAGGTTCGCCTCTTTGTTAACAAGTGCGTGAGAAAGTAGTCCAACAATTTAAGGACAATGTTGCTCAACGTACAATTGCAAGGAATTTAGGGATTTCATCATCTACGGTCCATAATATCATCAAAAGGTTCAGAGAATCTGGAGAAATCACTGCATGTAAGCGGCAAGGCCGAAAACCAACATTGAATGCCCGTGACCTTCGATCCCTCATCAAAAACCGACATCAATGTGTAAAGGATATCACCACATGGGCTCAGGAACACTTCAGAAAACCAATGTCAGTAAATACAGTTCGGCGTTACATCCGTGAGTGCAACTTGAAACTCTACTATGGAAAGCAAAAGCCATTTATTAACAACACCCAGAAACGCCGCCGGCTTCTCTGGGCCCGAGCTCATCGAAGATGGACTGATGCAAAGTGGAAAAGTGTTCTGTGGTCCGACGAGTCCACATTTCAAATTGTTTTTGGAAATTGTGGAAGTCGTGTTCCCCGGGCCAAAGAGGAAAAGAACTATCCGGACTGTTATGGACACAAAGTTCAAAAGATGGTATGGGGCTGTGTTAGTGTCAATGGCATGGGTAAATTATACATCTGTGAAGGCACCATTAATGCTGAAAGGCACATACAAGTTTTGGAGAAACATATGCTGCCATCCAAGCAACGTCTTTTTCATGGACGCCCCTGCTTATTTCAGCAAGACAATGCCAAACCACATTCTGCACGTGTTACAACAGCATGGCTTCATAGTAAAAGAGTGCGGGTACGAGACTGGCCTGCCTGCAGTCCAGACCTGTCTCCCATTGAAAATGTGTGACGCATTATGAAGTGTATAATATGACAACGGCTGAAGCTGTACATCAAGCAAGAATGGGAAAGAATTCCACTTGCAAAGCTTCAACAATTAGCGTCCTCAGTTCCCAAATGTTTATTGAACGTTGTTAAAAGAAAATGTGATGTAACACAGTAGTAAACATGACCCTGTCCCAGCTTTTTTGGAACGTATTGGAGCCATAAAATTCTAAGTTAATGATTATTTGCTAAAAACAATAAAGTTGATCAGTTTGAACATTAAATATCTTGTCTTTGTAGTGTATTCAATTTAACATAGGTTGAACATGATTTGCAAAGCATTGTATTCGGTTTTTATTTATGTTTGTTGTACATCAGAATGTTTTAGGTTGTTCATTACAAACCGTTTAAGCCCATTGGGCATTTCTACAGAGAGTTTTGTATGTGGGCATGTGCTGTGGTCAAGTGGATGAGGAAGTACCACATGGCCAAAGTCATCCTTTCTGAGAAGCAGCAACTCCTGAGTAACTATCCTTACACTGCTGTTTTCATTAGATTCCAATAAGCTGTTAACATATAGTGATATAAAATACCTGTACATCAAATGATGACGGTTAATGATTCATTGTTGTGATGAGCTTTTACTGATGTGCATTTCTTTCAGACCTTTCCAGCACTCACTCATTATGGACGTAAAAACACGGTGGAATTCTCTTTGTTTGATGGTAAGAGATTTTCTGAGCAGTTGCCTGCCATTCAGACCAAAGTGATGGACCCAAGCATAAAGAAGCAGGTTGACAAGGAAAAGTAAGAGATATATTTTGCAACTATTAAAAAAGGCTAATCGGACTTTAAGACTGTGTTTCGAGTGAAAGAAGTTCAACCACGTGGTAAAACTTTATCTATCTTGAAGAAGTTAGAGTGTCATGATTCCATCAAGACAGAGGACTCCGCATTTGAAAGAACTATAATGGGAGAAGATCTGGACTCATTATCAGGTAATATCATGAGTGCCATAACCACATACCTAAAAACTTACATTTAAAAGCTCCTTAGAGGACCTGTTTGCAGAGGAGGACCAGCAAGACATGCACCAGGTAGCCCCTCAAGAGACCCAGAACATTAGTGAGCGTCTAGAATTGAAAATTGAAATGTACAGAAGCCTGCGTGCCATTCCCATCTCAGCTGACCCTGTTTTGTGGTGGCGGGAGAAGAGGGACACTTTGCCACTGCTATATGATTTAGCACAAACATATTTGTGTGCTCAGGCATCCCTCACTCCATTAGAGAGGCTCTACAGCAGGAGATACCACAAGTGTGGAGTGCTCACGAATCGTCCCTGAAAAAGCAGATATGCTCTTTTTCGTATAAATGGTAAATGGGCTGCACTTATATAACGCTTTATCTACACCTTCACAGGGCCCAAAGCCTCACATACGCATTCATACACCAATGGGCGACTGCTACCATGCAAGGCACTACCAGGCCCACTGGGAGCAAATTAGGGTTCAGTGTCTTGACCAAGGACACTTTTGACATGCGGACAGTTATAGCTGGGATTTGAACCAGTGACCCTTCGGTCACTGGACAACCGGCTCAACCTAATGAGCCACAGCCTCTATATAAATATAATATAAAAAATTTGTCTCTCTGGCAAGTTTCCAGTTGTCAAAATATGATTATTATGATTTAATGATTATTTATTGCCACTCTTACTTTGTTTATGATTCATGATGTGGAAACTACGGCCCGCGTGCCACATCAGGCCCGTTGACCATTTCAATCCGGCCCGCCAAAGATTGCTACAGAATCGCCCAAATCATATCAAAATCATGACTACATTCATTTGACCTTGTCCTGTAATGCTGAGTGATTCCACTAGGTTGTGCTGTAATCCCCAGTGGTTCCACTAGGTTGTGCTGTAATGCCCAGTGGTTCCACGAGGTTGTCCTGATATGCCCAGTGGTTCCACCAGGTAGCGCACTAGGTACAGTGATACTGACTTTAGCTGTTGTGTTTTTACTCTGCTACAGTTCTGAACCCTTCTTCAACCATGAGTGGGCCAAAGAAAAGTCGACAGTGAGTGCTCAGCAGTGATTCCAGAAAAACTGTTGACTCATTAATGTTTCTCAGCAAGTCGTGATTTGTTGTTGGTGACTCGAAAGCTTACACTCCAGCCATTCAATAGCATTTGACCATACACAAAAACTGCTGAATTCTAAATAAGTAAAAGAAGGGATTGGGAGGTGATTGTTGAGTCTACAATGCACAGTGACGGTCAAATACCATAAAAGTGCAGAGAAATGCACGATTTCACTATTGCCACACTATTTCTGTTATTTTCCTTTGTAAAAAGTGTATTTGATTGTTGTTATTTTTTATTATTTACACATAAATAATACAGTTTTACTGGCGCGTTAAGTGCGCAATCCATTGTGGGTCCTACCGAAATGTGCGGTCATAAATCGGTCATGGCAGTTAAGGACTGTCTCACTGAAGGACTTACAATACTTAAATAATATTTACAATGAAAAGGGAGAACTTTCAACTCCATTGTAGTCCAGATTGTGAGATGGTTTGATGCGCTACACAGCGGATGTCACGTAAGTAAGTGCTCCTCCCCACCGTCAATCACCCACAGCTTTGCTAGTTGAACAATTGCGTTATCTTGTCACCTTTTCTCGCTCTTCGCATCAAAATTACGATGGTGGGAGCAATGGTGTGTGTGTGTTTGTATGCCCCCAATATCAAACCGCCGCTCACTTTCACATTTACATACACGCACAAATGCACGCACACACACAGTTGCCTTCATGGACCACAATCTGCATCGATCCATCTATCAGTTAAGAGTCTTTAGAGAAGTGTGCTGAGAATAGTGTGCTTGTTTATGTTTAGGTACTTACTGTACTGTGTTGTCATGTCAATTCTGCACTAAGTTGCTGATTTAACACTAATATTTAAGTTATCGGTTCATGTTGATGTAACTGTAACTTGTGTGGCGTACATTACCAAGTAATGGTTACAGTTAAGCTAATGCTTTTTTTTTGTACTGTGGATGTGATATTCTTGCCACTTGGCAGCTGCTGAAAGTAATTAAAAAGTATTTTTTTTCTAACTTAGTTACTTTTGAAATCAAGTAATCAGTAAAGTAACTAAGTTACCTTTTCAAGGTGACTGTGGCAGAAGTGGTGCTGAGTGTTTAATATAGAATGGACTACTAAATACTTTTTCACTGAAGTCGGGTCAAAGGCTGTATGTCTAATTTGTTAAGAAACGATTGCGGTTTTAGAGGAATATAACATCAGCTGTTACTTTTCTACCAAGCATGCTGATTATGCTAGCAGCCAATCAACGCAGGAACTGATGGCTACGGCTCAGCGGTTAAAAATCAAGCTTGCAGGCTCAGTAAAAGGCCTTTATCTGACAAACTGCCATCTAAGATTCAGTCACACAAGACCCTGAAACAGCGCCACGGGAGCTGCAGATGGAACTGATTGATCTCCGATGTGATACTGCCTTAATGGAGAAGTTCAACTCTCAAACTGGATGAGTTTCATGCTTCATGAAGCACCGACAAATTTCCAAAAATCCGAAAGATGGCACAGAGGATGCTGGTGGTGTTTGGCTCGACACGTGTGTGAACAGACTTTTAGTGTGAACACCAACAAACCATCCTACAGATCCCAGCTGAGTGATGAACACCTCAGATGTGTTCTGAGAATTGCCACAACAAAACTAACACCAGACTTTGATGCAATGGCAAAAGAAAAGGTGACCAACAAAACAACACCGTTCCCATTAAAAGTAAATCTAAGTATTAACACTACAATGCCTTTTTAAAAAAAAAATTATATGTAAGCATCTGGTTTTGGCTTGGCCTGCCTGTCAAATTTTAAAAGTCAATGTGGCCCCTGAGCCAATAAGTTTGCCCACCCCTGGTTTACATCATATATAATTTCAAGGAAAACGACTTTTTAAGTCCTGACATTTGGTTGAAGCTTTAAATAAGTTACAGCAACAATCATAGATCATTTTACACTTGAGACGACGTGAGTCCCGGGATGTAATGGAAACAATGAGTCCCAGCCCTGGAACAATGTGTCCCTGCAACTTATCATCGCGGAATACAGATACAGTAATCTTTTCGCTACATCGCGGTTCTTGCTTCACAGTTCCGCTATATTGCAGAATTTTTATTACGGTTGCTATTCTTTAATCTTTTATACTGGGTGTACAATATTTTTCTGTTATCCATTGCTCTTGCTCTCTTTCAATATATTGTGTTTAGGCCTGCCACGGTCGCACATTTTTTTTAGAACAATATATTTTCCCAAAACGTTAAAGATAAACGATATTATCCATGTTTCTTTTTGCCAATGATATAATGATATTAGAGCATAATAAA
This sequence comes from Phycodurus eques, assembly GCF_024500275.1. Lineage (NCBI taxonomy): Eukaryota > Metazoa > Chordata > Actinopteri > Syngnathiformes > Syngnathidae > Phycodurus > Phycodurus eques. The sequence goes on from NC_084538.1 coordinate 25,050,629, forward strand.
GAATTGTACACATCTTACAAATTCTGCCCTGGTAATCAATCATATAAGCACTACTGTGTAATGTTCTCTCAATTACTAAATACAAGTAGGGCTGCATTTCATAACAGGCGCAAGTAAATAAAAGTTATATATGTTCTAATAAATTTTTGAACTTAACAAAGTTTGAGTCTCCCCTTTTTTTTGGCATCATGACACAACAGTGAAGTCTCAAACAATTTTACATATTTTAATTTAAAAAAATCTTAACTGGGAGCACGGTGAACCACTGATTAGCACATCTGCCTCCCAGTTCTGAGGACCCAGGTTCAAATCCGGCCTCGCCTGTGTGGACTTTGCATGTTCTCCCAGTGCCTGCATGGGTTTTCACCAGATATTCCGTTTCCCTCCCACATCCAAGAAACATGCACAGTAGGTTAATTGAAGGCTAAATTGCCTGTAGGTGTGAATGTGAGTGCGAATGGTTGGTTGTTTGTATGTGCCTGGCGATTGTCTGGCAACCAGTTCAGGGTGTACCCAGCCTCTCGCCCGCAGTTAGCTGGGATAGGCTCCATCATAACCGCGACCCTAATGAGGATAAGTGACCCCAAATTGAGGAGAGAGAAAAAACACAGGGGTGTCCAACTGTTTTTTGTCTCGGGCCGCGTTGTAGTTTTGATTTCCCTCAGAGGGCCGTTAGAACGGTGGAACCATATAAATGTTTAATCACCAAAACATTTTATTACCATTACACAACAAATTGAGGGATAACTAGGTTTGAAATCAGAAGACAAGGATAATAGTTTCTTTTGTTTAAGTTACTGCAGAAGGGTTTGGTAACAGAAAAATGCTATATCTCAACATTATTGTTTATTATTATGACAATTTGGAATTTTGGTCGAGATTTTAGCAAAAATTACAGAAGTTGATGAGCATGATTTGCTTTCGCGGGCACATAAAATGATGAGGCGGGCCGCATCTGGCCCCCGGGCCTTGAGTTTGACTGTTTGTGCTGTAGTGCATCTCTATGACACGAGTTTAACGATGAGAATATAATTCCTTCAATCCCTTTGGCCACCTCATTAGGCACACTGGCCTAGGGGAGCTTATATGCGACTATCCGGCCATCCTGCCTGCAACGAACCGTGTACATTTCAGATTGTAACGTAGCGGTGATGAAACTCTGTCTTGAGTCGAGGAGTATTTATTATATTATTGTTTATTATTATGACAATTTGGAAAATCACATAAATTGACGATTTTGTGTTGTGGGAGCAAAACCGCAGTGCCCGGAGAAAACCCATGCAGGCACGGGGAGAACATGCAAACTCCACACAGGCGGGGCCGGGGATTGAACCCCGGTCCTCAGAACTGTGAGGCAGACGCTCTAACCAGTCCCTCACCGTTCCGCCGGTTTATATAATCAGAAACCATAAAACTGGTTGCTGATTGTTGACTGTTGAACAATGGAACATGGTCAAGTGGTGATTAGAGATCCTGCCTGTGGACATTAAAATGACATTAAAGAATTCCCACGCTTGTAACAAGCAAAAGAAACCTTCATGAATATTTTAAATGTATACCAGGTCCGACTTGGACAGCTGCTGCTCTTGATTTAAAGCCAAACGGTACGGAATGAACAATAAGTAGTTGATTTGCCAAGACTAAAGTTTAAACAATCATTTTATATGCTTGATCTATGAGTGAAAGCAATTCGTTGGCAGGGTCACCCATGGCAAACAGGTCTTAGGTGAGGGACCAGACAAAGTACAGCTCCAAAAAGCCCTATGTAGATAAAAAATTCAGGAAGACGTTTTCCCTTGCCCGGACGCGGGTCACCGGGGCCCCCCTCTGGAGCCAGGCCTGGAGGTAGGGCTCGAAGGCGAGCGCCTGGTGGTCGGGCATGCACCCATGGTGCTCGGCCAGCTCAGCAGTTCAGAGTACCCACCCTTTTTGGAGTCCTTGAAGGAGGTGCTGGAGAGCGCTCCCGCTGGGGACTCCATCATTCTGCTCGGGGACCTCAATGCTCATGTGGGCAATGACAGTGAGACCTGGAAGGGCATGATTGGGAGGAACGGCTCCCCCTATCAGAACCTGAGTGGTGTTCTGTTATTGGACTTCTGCGCTCATCACGGATTGTCCATAACAAACACCGTGTTCAAGCATAAGGGTTTCATACGTGCACTTGGCACGAGGACACCCTAGGTTGCAGTTCGATGATCGACTTTGTGGTTGTGTCATCGGACTTGCGGCCGCATGTCTTGGACACTCGGGTGAAGAGAGGGGCAGAACTGTCAACTGATCACCACCTGGTGGTGAGTTGGCTCTCATGGTGGGGGAAGATGCCGGTCCGACATGGCAGGCCCAAACGTATTGTGAGGGTGTACTGGGAACGTCTGGTGGAATCCCCTGTCAGAAGGAGTTTCAACTCCCACCCCCAGCAGAACTTTACCCACGTCCTGGGGGACGCGGTGGACATTGAGTCCGAGTGGACCATGTGCTTCCATTGTTGAGGGGGCCGACCAGAGCTGTGGCCGTAAGGTGGTCGTGGCGGTAATCCCCGAACCCGTTGGTGGACACCAACGGTGAGGGATGCCGTCAAGCTGAAGAAGGAGTCCTATCAGGCCTTTTTGGCCTGTGAGACTCCTGAGGTAGCTGATGGGTACCGGTTGGCTAAATGGAATACGGCTTTGGTGGTCACTGAGGAAAAAACACGGGCGTGGGAGTTCGGTGAGGCCATGACGAAACGACTTCCGGACGGCTTCGAGGAAATTCTGTCTCAGGAAGGGGAAGCAGTGCACCATCAACACTGTGTACAGTGGGGATGGGGCGCTACTAACTAAAATTAATTCAATGAATGAATAAGTGGTTTAATAATAACATTGTATAACATTGTACATGTGGCTCAACTATTCAACAGGGGTGGTCTTCTGTATTCTTATAAGGAGTATAATATCCTGAGTATAATATCCCTGTCACTCCTATAGTTTTTGCGAAGGTTTTTGGAGCAATCTCTACGGGTGTTTGCTTGCTATTTAGATCGTTTGTAAGAATGGACATTAAACATTTGTCTCCCTTTGTCAGACACCCCAGTCGGTAAAAGTTGTTTGATTGGTAATGATAGTAGAAAAAAGAAAGTAATTCAACTCTGGTTGAAAAGGGATATCATTACAGTTACATGTGTGGTATCTTACTGTAATAAATATATGGACATCATTGACTGGATCTGTCTCTTACCCAGCCCTACTTGATATCCAATAAAGTTAAAGAAATCTCGTTCAAAATGATTCATAAATTCTATCCATCTAATGATCATATTGTTAAAAGATACAAAATAGATATTCGTTTGAAATGTACCTTTTGCTCTGTACATGTTGAAACAGTTACTCATTTATTTTGGCACTGTCCCATTGTCAAAAATCTGTGGACTGAGATATGTGACTTTATCCAGCCATCCATCCATTTTCTACCGCTTATCCGGGTCGGGTCGCGGGGGCAGTAGCTTTAGCAGGGACGCCCAGACTTCCTCTCCCCAGCCACTTCATCCAGCTCTTCCGGAGGGATCCCGAGGCGTTCCCAGGCCAGCCGAAGGACGTAGTCTCTCCAGCGTGTCCTGGGTCGTCCCCGGGGTCTCCTCCTGGTGGGACGTGCCCGGAACACCTCACCAGGGAGGCATCTGGGAGGAATCCGAATCAGATGCCCCAGCCACCTCATCTGGCTCCTCTCAATGCGGAGGAGCAGCGGCTCTACTCAGAGATCCTCCCGGATGACCGAGCTTCTCACCCTATCTCTAAGGGAGAGCCCGGACACCCTGCGGAGGAAACTCATTTCGGCCGCTTGTATCCGGGATCTCGTTCTTTCGGTCACGACCCACAGCTCATGACCATAGGTGAGGGTAGGAACGAAGGTCGACCGGTAAATTGAGAGCTTCGCCTTTCGGCTTAGCTCCTTCTTTACCACAACGGACCGATACAAAGTCCGCATCACTGCAGACGCTGCACCGATCCGTCTGTCGATCTCCCGTTCCATTCTTCCCTCACTCGTGAACAAGACCCCAAGATACTTTAACTCCTCCACTTGGGCAGGATCTCATCCCCGACCTGGAGAGGGCATGCCACCCTTTTCCGACTGAGGACCATGGTCTCAGATTTGGAGGTGCTGATTCTCATCCCAGCCGCTTCACACTCGGCTGCGAACTACTCCAGTGAGAGTTGGAGCTCACGGCTTGATGAAGCCAACAGAACCACATCATCAGCAAAAAGCAGAGATGCAATACTGAGGCCACCAAACCGGACCCCCTCTTCGCCTTGGCTGCGCCTAGAAATTCTGTCCATAAAAGTTATGAACAGAATCGGCGACAAAGGGCAGCCTTGGCGGAGTCCAACCCTCATCTGGAACGAGTCCGACTTACTGCCGGATATGCGGACCAAACTCGGACTCCGGTCGTACAGGGACCGAACAGCCCGTATCAGGGGGTTCGGTACCCCATACTCCTGAAGCACCCTCCACAGGACTCCCCGAGGGACACGGTCGAACGCCTTCTCCAAGTCCACAAAACACATGTAGACTGGTTGGGCGAACTCCCATGCACCCTCGAGGACACTGCCGAGGATGTAGAGCTGGTCCACTGTTCCACGGCCAGGACGAAAACCACACTGCTCCTCCTGAATCTGAGATTCGACTTCTCGACGGACCCTCCTCTCCAGCACCCCTGAATAGACCTTACCAGGGAGGCTGAGCAGTGTGATCCCCCTGTAGTTGGAACACACCCTCCGGTCCCCCTTCTTAAAAAGGGGGACCACCACTCCAGTCTGCCAATCCAGAGGCACTGTCCCCGATGTCCATGCGATGTTGCAGAGGTGTGCCAACCAGGACAGCCCCACAACATCCAGAGCCTTTAGGAACTCCGGGCGAATCTCATCCACCCACGGGGCCCTGCCACCGAGGAGCTTTTTAACTACCTCGGTGACCTCAAACCCAGAGATAGGAGAACCCGCCTCAGAGAACCCACACTCTGCTTCCTCATGGGAAGGCGTGTCGGTGGAATTGAGGAGGTCTTCGAAGTATTCTCCCCACCGACTCACAACGTCCCGAGTCGAGGTCAGCAGCGCCCCATCCCCACTATACACAGTATTGGTGGTGCACTGCTTTCCTCTCCTGAGACGTGGGATGGTGGACCAGAATTTCCTCGAAGCCGTCCGGAAGTCTTTCTCCATGGCCTCACCGAACTCCTCCCATACCCGAGTTTTTGCTTCAGCGACCACCAGAGCTGCATTCCGCTTGGCCAGCCGGTACCCATCAGCTGCCTCAGGAGTCCCACAGGCCAAAAAGGCCAAATAGGACTCCTTCTTCAGCTTGACGGCATCCCTCACCGTTGGTGTCCACCAACGGGTTCGGGGATTGCCGCCACGACAGGCACCGACCACCTTACGGCCACAGCTCCGGTCGGCCGCCTGCGCAATGGAGGCGTGGAACATGATCCACTCGGACTCGATGTCCCCAGCCTCCCCCGGAACATGAGCAAAGTTCTGTCGGAGGTGGGAGTTGAAACTCCTTCTGAGAGGGGATTCTGCCAGACGTTCCCAGCAGACCCTCACAATACGTTTGGGCCTGCCACGTCGGAGCGGCATCTTCCCCCACCATCGGAGCCAACTCACCACCAGGTGGTGATCAGTTGACAGTTCTGCCCCTCTCTTCACCCGAGTGTCCAAGACATGCGGCCGCAAGTCTCATCAAAGTCCGCCACGGTAACACACCTTACAAAAAGTCTAACTTCACAAAAGCAAACACCTGTGTTACATCATCTTCCCAAACTATTTTGTAAAGGTCTTAGATCCATGAGCGATGCAATAAATACAACAATGAGCTGAATAAACGTGGATATGGTTGGAAATGAATCTGCACCTACAGTGGGTACGGAGAGTATTCAGACCCCCTTAAATTTTTCACTCTTTTTTTTAGCCATTTGCTAAAATAATTTATGTTATTTTTTTCACATGTACACACAGCACCCCATATTGACAGAAAAAACGAAATTGTTGAAATTTCTGCAGATTTATTAAAAAAGAAAAACTGAAATATCACACAGCCATAAGTATTCAGACCCTTTGCTGAGACACTCATATATTTAACTCGGGTGCTGTCCATTTCTTCTGATCATCCTTAAGATGGTTCTACACCTTCATTGGAGTCCAGCTGTGTTTGACTGATTGGACTTGATTAGGAAAGCCACACCCCTGTCTATATAAGACCTTACTGCTCACAGTGCATGTCAGAGCAAATGAGAATCATGAGGTCAAAGGAACTGCCTGAAAAATATTCCGGCTGCACTTAAGGTTCCTAAGAGCACAGTGGCCTCCATAATCCTGAAATGGATTATGGAGGCCTTCATAAAGCTGGCCGTCCGGCCAAACTGAGCAATTAGGGCTCCACAAGTCTGGGCTTTCTGGCAGAGTGGCTCGACGGAAGCCTCTCCTCAGTGCAAAACACATGAAAGCCCGCATGGAGTTTTCTAAAAAAAAATTCCAAGCGGTATGTGCGGAGAAAACCAGGCACTGTTCATCACCTGTCCAATACAGTCCCAACAGTAAAGCATTGTGGTGGCAGCATCATGCTGTGGGTGTGTTTTTCAGCTGCAGGGACAGGGAGACTGGTTGCAATCGAAGAAAAGATGAATGCGGCCAAGTACAGGGATATCCTGGACGAAAACCTTCTCCAGAGTGCTTAGAACCTCAGACTGGGCCGAAGGTTCACCTTCAAAAAAGACAATGACCCTAAGCACACAGCTAACATACCGAAAGAGTGGCTTCAGAACAACTCTGTGACTGTTTTTGAATGACCCAGCCATAGCCCCGACTTAAACCAAATTGAGCATCTCTGGAAAAACCTGAAAATGGCTGCCCACCAACGTTCACCATCCAACCTGACAGAACTGCAGATGATCCCCAAATCCAGGTATGAAATACTTGTTGCATCATTCCCAAAAAGACTCATGGCTGTATTAGCTCAAAAGGGTGCTTCTAATAAATACTGAGCAAAGGGTCTGAATACTTTTGGCTGTGTGATATTTCAGTTTTTCTTTTTCAATAAATCAGCAAACATTTCAACAATTACGTATTTTCTGTCAATATGGGATGCTTTGTGTCCATTAATGAGGCAAAAAATGAGCTTAAATTATTTTACCAAATGGCTGCAATATAATAAAAAGTGAAATATTTAAGAGGCTTTGAAAACTTTCCGTACCCACTGTACTTACCTCCATATGTGTCACGCGCTGTTCTTCCTTCTGCAACGAAGCATTACGGCTATTTTAATCAAACAAGCCTACTCAAATGTATCTAACCTCACTATTTTCAATCATTATTGTCTAAAAAAATAAAAAAATCCAGACTTTCAAAATAGATGACAATTACGCTGCACAAGTTGCCTCTGCAGAAACAAGGAAACACTTTTCAGACAGTTTTAGCATTCACAAGAGTTTGTTTTTGTTTCACACTTTAAAATTGGTTAATATTGCGTAAAAATAACAGATGAAATGGGAACAGGCCAATATCATCAATTTGTGAAGCAACCAAGAACACATACTAGTCGTATTACTACAGTCGAACTTCGATAGAACGGACTAATAATTGATCCAAGATGGCGCCTACCAGTGTGGTCGCCTCGGTTACGCACTCTCTAGTATTGTTTTTGTTTTTGTGTTTTTCGTTCGTCTTTGGAGACATTACACGACTCACTTACACAAGGGGAGACTTGCTCACCATCAAGGAAGGTACTCCGGACTTTCTTTCACCAACTTTCGCAAATCCGCTCAGTTTTTTGCCAAGTTACTCACTCAGCACTGGGGCGCCCCAAGGTTGTGTCCTCTCTCTGCTGCTCTTCTCTCGCTACAAGAACGACTGCACCTCAACGCACCCGGCTGTCAAACTCCTGAAGTTTGCAGATGACACCACTGTCATCGGCCTCATCAAGGACGATGACGAGTCTGCATATCGACAGGAAGTGGAGCGGCTGTAGCTGTGATGGGGCCGACATAACCTGGAACTGAATACGCTCAAGACTAGAGATGATCGTGGACTTCAGGAGGCATCCTTCACCAAAACCGCCCCTCACGTTGTCCAGTTGCTTTGTGTCAACCGTCGAGACCTTCAAGTTCCTGGGAATTACAGTCTCTCAGGACTTGAAGTGGGTGACCAACATCAACTCCATCCTCAAAAAGGCCCAGCAGAGGATGTACTTCCTGCGGCTTCTGAGAAAGCACGGCTTGCCACAAGAGCTGCTGAGACAGTTCTACACAGCGGTCATCGAATCAGTCCTGTGTTCTTCCATCACAGTCTGGTTTGGTGCTGCAACGAAAAAGGACAAACTCCGACAGCACCGGACAATCAAAACTGCTGAAAGGATTGTCGGTACTCCCCTACCCACCCTTGAGGACTTGGACGCTGCCAGAACTAAGACAAGAGCGTGCAAAATCCTCTCGGACCCTCCATATCCCGGTCACCAGCTCTTCCAGCTCCTGCCCTCAGGTAGGCGCTACCGATCGATGCAAACTAGAACTTGCAGACATTCCAACAGCTTCTTACCTCTTGCGATCAACTTCTTAAACACCTAACCTACAATTCCATTACAACATGCTGGCAATTTTTTGACTTGCGTTTGTTCTCACATTTCTGTGGCGCCAATTATACATTACTCGTGCACTCACTGTAGTAGTCTCCCCACGCTGCACTATTTGCATATCTGTTGTTGAGCAATACTGGCCACTCATGCCAGAGTAGCATCTGCACCATTTGAACACTGCACACTGATTGAGGAGGATCAGCAACATTTGCACAATCAACATTGTCCCAGATTATCGCACTACTCTCTTGAAGTCTCGGCGCCTTTTGCACAATGGTCATTGCACTGGACAATTGTCAAAAAATAAATATGTACCGGTATTACCAGATAAGTAGCAACCCTTTATTGCTCATTGCCTGTTTTTTGTCAATGTCTTTGTCTCAAAAGTGTCTCTCTGTCAATTGACTGTCTGTTGTCGTACCAGAGCGGCTCCAGCCACCGGAGACAAATTCCTTGTGTTTTTTGGACATACTTGGCAAATAAAGATGATTCTGATTCTGATAATAGGGGCAGGGGTTTCATATATAGCCGATTGTCCGTTACAGTAAAGCTATTTTAGGCTTTTTAGGCTATTTTCACCCATGTTACTGTACAGTACAAAATTTGTGTTTTTTAGGTTTTTTTCGTGGACTAAAATGCCCAGTACAGTCCAAAGTTATTATAAATAAATAAAAGTGCTTGAAAATGTTTGAAAGATTCACATTTTATTCAAACTTACCACGCCGGTGTGCTTGGCATAGATGATTTTTACAATTGCGACTATATGACTCCTGGGATGCACGTCATGGAAAAAAAATTAGTCCCAACCCGGAACAATGAGTCCCTGATATATTTTCCCAAAAACTATAACGACAAACAATAGCATTGTTGATGTTTATATGCCACTGATATAATGATATTAGAGCATAATAATTCAAGTGCATCGATTTTTAAGAACAATGAACTTTTAATTCTAATTCCAAGAATAGTGAACATTGATATTGTATAATAGAACAATAAATAAACTATCTTAAATAAAACTGTTCACAAAAATTGCACTTAAACATATTAAACATTTGGCACAAGGGTATAAAGAGTCATTAATGCCGTAACAGGCAATATATTGCCAATCAAGTTTCCAGTTGGTTCAGAAAAAAAGTGCCAAGAAGCAACATTAATCACAACACAAGTAGATCAAAGCAACCTGTTTCAATTCAAGTATGTACTATTCAAAAATCTGCAGCCTTTCTTTAAATGCTGCTTTCTCAACATGTTCAATGGCTGCATCTCTTACAATAATAAGTACGCTATACTGAATATAATGTGAGCATAAGTGCACCATATAAGCTGTCACGCTTGTATTTACATGGTTTGGGAAAAGAGTTCCAGAACTGCAAGCTGACGGGAAACGGGAAATGTCCACTGTTTTTTGTTGCCAGCTGAAGAAATTGGGTGGAATGCTTGTGTTCAAATGGATTTTGTCACTTTGAGGTTTTAAGTTCCGTTTTCTTTGTTGCGACTTCATACAAATTCGACATACAGGTCTTTGGTGTCAGCGGGATGGCCGCGTTTGTCTGGCTTGAATCCAAAATGTTCTCACATCGTTGCGGTGGTGTTAGGCTTTGGAACAAATTTTATTCATGCACCTCAACTTTCTGTAATTGTACAGCTAAAGGCTTGCCGTCAGAAAACGTATTTTCGCGTATGCTAGCACCAGCATTTCAAAAGCACGCTCGCGTGCATGCACATGTACACAGAGATGCACAGAGCCAATCAGAGGTAAGGAGGAGGGTCACCCGCCCTTCACTATCTCTGATTGATTTCGAGATTGTCTGCTTTCAAGTTGCGGAAATGTTTTGTGACTGGGTGCACCCTCTTTTTTTTTTTTTTTTTTTTTTAACCACAATCAGAAATTTGCCACACTCTAGAGCCCTGTTGCAAAAAAAAATTAATACGCCGGATTTCCAGTACCACACCGGAATACTTGAATCAATAACATTGCATCCTAAAGCGCAGATTGGTTTTACTTTATGTGTCCCTGCTCATCACAGGCGAGTCACTTTCATGAGACGTGAGGAATCTGCTGCCAAAGGCGAATGGCTTGAAAAAAAATTAAACCTGTTACTGAACTAAAAATAGCATGCTCTAGAGTCCAAAGATTTGTGTTTTGTATTCCTCAGAGCCATGCCACTCTTTCTCACTCTGTGCACAATAGATAATAGATAAAACCATCATCACATGGCACGTCTTCTGGAATTGGATCTAGTCATATTGTGACCCGGAAATATGTCAGTCCCATTCTCTGCCTGCATTGCGCCAGTAAACAACAGCAGCCAATTCTGACAGACTTTGTCAACGGCATAGTAAATGACAAATGGAAACTATTTTTGGATACATTGTTTAGTCCCAACAGTCCATTTTAGCCGATGTCCATTATATCGGGGCCCGTTTTATCGAGGCTCCACTGTATAAGGAAATGTGCTCGTCTTTTGTCGCTGACTTCAGCAGGTTGTCGACGTAAATGTGAGCGGGCCAAAATCTGATGGAAAATTAAATGTCAGGAGAAAACAAGCCGGGAATTACGATTAAGTCTATTTTTTTTTGGGGGGGGGGGGCTGAGTCTGATCAATCTAACAGCAATAGAACAAAAACATTCATTCATTCATCTTCCGTACCGCTTATCCTCACGAGGGCCCGGGCGTGCTGGGGCCTATGTCAGCTATCTTTGGGGGAGAGGCGAACCCTGAACTGATCGGCAGCCAATTGCAGGGCACATATAAACAAACAGCTATTCACGCTCACATTCACACCTACGGGCAATTTAGAGTCTTCAATTAACCCACCATGCATGTTTTTGGGATGTGGGATGTGGGAGGAAACCAAAATACCCAGGGAAATCCTGGGTCCTCAGAACTGTGAGGCGAATGTGCTAACCGGATTCGCTAACCAGTCGTCCACCCTGCCGCCCAGAACAAAAACAGACTTACCAAAATAAAACTGGTAGATGTGGTCAGCATTCCTTTAAAGAACCGATACTTCTGCTCACTCATCCACATCATGAGTATTTTCCAATTCGTGTGTGACTCCGGTTATTTAGAGTAACTTCCAATGGATAGTCTTTTCTTCTCACTTTCCTCTACTCTGCCTCTGAAAAAGTCTTGCAAAAGTCCAAAGGAAGAGATTATTGGTCGATCTACGTTCTCACTTTCACCTTGCTGGCTGGGTAGTGACGGAACAACAAGTTCACAGATCCAACCAGCCACAATGATTTTCCTCTGCAGGCTGTCTGGACCCTCCCTCAGAGATAGCATGAGAAGGTGCATCAGAATAGAAGTGCTGCTCCTCCACATCATAAGGTACCCTATGAGGTAACTAAGGCTGGTTAGGATTTGTGCTGGATGCCTCCTCGGTGAGGTGTTCTGGACATGTCCAACCATCGGATGATGTCTCTCAACTGGATGAAATGACTTGGGAGAGTGGAATCTGGCCTCTATGCTAAAGCGAAGGCCCCTGCAAACCAACCCAGGATAAGGGGTGGTTGGTTTTGAGAAATTCTTTTTAACAGGAAATGAGTCCGGATACCTGAGTGATTAATGGACGAAGTTGTGCGTCCCAATATCCTTTAGTATAGTTTTTTTTTTTTTTTTTTTTTTAAATCTGTCTGGTGTTTTGCTTTAAGGGTTCACAACTTGCCATTTTATCCATGGCTGTGGCTCAGTTGGTAGAGTGGAGTCATCCAGTGACGAAAGGGTCGACAGTTACAATCCCGGCTCCGACGATCCACTGTCAAAGTGTCCTTGGGGAAGGCTCTGAACCCCAAATGGCTCCCATTGGGCCTGGCAGCGCCTTGCATTGCAGCAGCCACCCATTGGTGGATGATGTGTGCTTGAATGGGTGAATGTGTGAGCATCTGTAAATCGCTTTGGCCACCGTGATGGTGTAGTAAAAGTGCAACATACAGCGGCTGAAATAAGTATTTAACACGTCACCATTTTTCTCAAATATATTTCCAAAGGTGCTATTGACATGAAAATCACACCAGATGTTGATAACAACCCAAGTAATCCATACATACAAAGAATTTAGAACAAATAAGATCAGAAATTAGTTGTGTATAATAATGTGAAATGACACGGGGAAAAATATTGAACACGCCAACTGGTATTTATTTAATACTTTGTGTAAAAGCCTTTGTTTGCAATGACAACTTCAAGACGCCTCCTGTATTGAGAAACTAGCCGCATGCATTGCTCTGGTGTGATTTTAGCGTGAGGCAAATGGTGGTCACACCAGATTCTGACTGGTTTTCCGACCCTCCCAAACCCCCACAATAAAGCAAAACTGAACATTTCAGAGTGGCCTTTTATTGTGGCCAGCCCAAGGCACACATGTGCAATAATCTTGCTGTCTAATCAGCATCTTGATATGCCACACCTGTGAGGTGAGATGGATTATCCCGACAAATGAGAAATGCTCACTAACACAGATTTAGACAGATTTGTGAACAATATTTGGGGGAAATGGCCTTTTGTGTCTGTAGAAAAAGTTTTTGGATCTTTGAGTCCAGCTCATGAAAAATTGGAGCAAAAATAAAAGTGTTGGTTATATATTTTTGTTCAGTGCATATTTAGTGATAAAAATTGTGATAAATACTTATTTCAGCCGCTGTAAATGCAATAAATTTCCAATTTACCATCCCTACCATGACCCCAAATTCAATTATGACAGATGAACATAAAGAGTATCAATAAATGTATTGGATGCTGACTTGATACACACACCTGAGACTGTAAAGCACGTGACCATCAGGAAAGACACGCAGCATGATGTTGTCTGTGGTTGTGTCGTGGATAAAAGATCTCTTGGAGTGGACGAAGAAGACATCAGGGACCCAGATCTTTTTTACCAGACGGCCATCAAATGTCATGCTCTTGTTGGTACTGCTGGTGAATGACAGACGTTCATCTTTCCAATAATGTCTCAGGTACAGTGTCATGGTAAAGTCCTGTTGGAACATGGTGACAAAGTGAACCAGAGAACATTGATGATGCAGCGTCAGCACCCATTGCAGCAAATATTGTTTGTACTATCATCATCATCTTAGTATCAGAGCAAATACTGTAACATCCGACCCGTGTGACCACTGCAAAAGAATTCAACAAATAATAAAAAATTGAGAACATAATCTTTCCACAACAATGGGTAACATCTAAAATTGTTTGGCCCCTTTTTGAGCAGTGGCTGTAAATTACAGGACAAGAGCAAGCCTTGAAGAAAAGGCACATTTTGTGACATTCCCATTCCATTTCTGATGTTGCAAGGGAGTGCTAATTTGACCAATAAATAGATTGTCTCTCATATCACTTTTGGGTACCATACCACTGTGGTTTGTTCTCCACTGATAACCCTTACAAATTTTGAAAAATAAATGTTTCATGTAAACGGCTGTCCTGAAGCACATCTTGTTCTGAAGCTTGTTCGGAGAACAGTTGATTATTTGCTTTAAAAACTTGCCAATCTTTGTGGAGTTGGGTATACTTTGGTAACAGAGGCTACAAGACTGTACTTCCAATAAACTGATTTCCCTCCTTCTTTTACAGTGTTAGCATATTTTCCAGAGGTGGGAACTCAACTCACATGACTTGACTCTAGTCAGACTTAATTGCCAATTTTAGGACTTGGGAATTATTCAGCGAGAATTTATGAAAAACTTGACTTTGACATAATATTAATGAGACTTGACTTGGAGTTAAAACATATGTATTGTCAAGTTTACAGTTGAAATATGCATTTTCAACATTGTTTTTATGTTTTTGCGCCAGGCGCACGAACCTTGTTGTGCTCCAATATGATACAGATTGCAGAGGCCACATCATGAAACACATTATGACGGTAGCTCCTCATATTATTATATTTGGACTCAAGGATCCCCTCCTTGAGCCGTCACCTTATCGTGGTGGAGAGGTTTTTATGTCCCAATGTACCTAAGAGCTAAGTTGTCTGGGGCTTCACGCCCCTGGTAGGGTCACCCATGGCAAACAGGTCCTAGGTGAGGGACAAGAAATATCACAGCTCCAAAAACCCCTATGACAAACAAAATTAATGGATTTAGGTTTCCCTTGCCCTGACGCGGGTCACCGGGGCTCCCCTCTGGAGCCAGGCCTGGAGCTGGGGCTCGAAGGCGAGCGCGTGGTGGCTGGGCCTGCACCCATGGGGCCTGGCCGAACACAGCCCGAAAAGGTAACGTAGGTCCCCCTTCCCATGGGCTCACCACCTGTAGGAGGGGCCATAGGGGTCGGGTGCAGTGTGAGCTGGGGGGTAGCTGAAGGTGGGAACCTTGGTGATCCGATCCCCGGCTACAGAAGCTGGCTCTAGGGATGTGGAATGTCAACTCTCTGGCAGGGAGGGAGATATAGTCGGGCTCGCCTCCATACATGGCTTGGGCTCTGGTATCAGTCCTTTTGAGAGGGGTTGAACTCTTTTCGTAGAGGGGGTCCAGTTTGGTGGCCTCAATATTATATCTTTTTTTCTTTTTGCAGATGATGTGGTTCTGTTGGCTTCATCAGGCCGTGATCTCAAACTCTCACTGGAGCGGTATGCAGCCGAATGTGAAGTGGCTGGGATGAGAATCAGCACCTCCAAATCTGAGACCATGGTCGTCATTTGGAAAAGGGTGGCATGCCCTCTCCAAGTCGCGGATGAGATCCTGCCCCAAGTGGAGGAGTTCAAATATTTTGGGGTCTTGTTCACGAGTGAGGGAAGAATGGAACGGGAGATCGGCAGGCAGATCGGTGCAGCGTCTCCAGTGATGCGGACTTTGTATCGGTACGTTGTGGTGAAGAAGGACCTAAGCCGAAAGATGAAGCTCTCTATTTATCGGTCGATCTACTTTCCTACCCTCACCTTTGGTCATGAGCTGTGGGTCAAAAGAACAAACGGTTCAGGGTGTACCCCGCCTCCTGCCCGATGATAGCTGGGATAGGCTCCAGCACGCCTGCGACCCTAGTGAGGAGAAGCGGCTCAGAAAATGGATGGATGGATGGATGAACACTTCCAAGCGGCACAGTGGACGACTGGTTATCACATCTGCCTCACAGTTCTGAGGACCCGGGTTCAAATCCGGCCTTGCCAGTGTGGAGTTTGCATCTTCTCCCTGTGCCTGCGTGAGTTTTCTCCGGGGACTCCGGTTTCCTCCCACATCCCCAAAACATGCATGGTAGGTTAATTGAGAACTGTAAATTGTCCAAAGGTGTGAATTTGAGTGTGAGTGGTTGTTTGTTTCTATGCGCCCTGGGATTGGCTGGCAACCGGTTCAGGGTGTACCCCGCCTCCCGCCCGAAGATAGCTGGGATAGGCCCCAGCACCCCCTGACTCTACTGAGGATAAACGGTAAAGAGAATGGATGGATGGATGTATTGATGGATGGATGGATGGATGGACGGACGGATGGTTGTTTGTTCAGGGTGTACCCCGCCTCTCGCTCAGAGTCGGCTGAAATAAGCCCCAGCATGCCAGCGACCCTCGTGAGGATAAACGGTATGGAAAATGAATGAATGAATGAACACTTCCAAAACTTTTAGTAAGACAAAGAATATTTTTCTTATTCCTAGTCAGCTGTTCGAAGCTCATACATGCACAGCCATGAACCTGATGCATTAATATGTAACAAAAAGCTAAATGAAGATGCACAAAGGCTGTTAAATGTGATGTGAAATGCCATTATGAACCAAAACAAAGGTTTTGAACAAACATTACCTCTAAAACGGTTCAGTTAATGTTTGTTAAAGTATGTAAGTTTGTTTGAGACTTCACTGTTGTGTCAAGATGCCAAACAGAAAAGGGGAAACTCGAACTTTTTCTTAAGTTCAGCACTTTATTTGAACACGCATTAACTTTCTATGTTTATTTACTTGCTCTTATTGTGAAATGCAGCCCTATTTGGTAAATGAGAGAACAATACACAGTTGTGGTCATATGTTTGATCACCAGGGCAGAATTATATATATATATATATATATATATATATATATATATATATATATGTATATATATATATATATATATATATATATATATATATATATATATATATATCCTAGGGTCGCGGTCGTGCTGGAGCCTATCCCATCTATCCCCGGGCGAGAGGCAGGGTACACTGGTCGCCAGCCAATCGCAGTCTTCAATTAACCTACCCTGCATGTTTTTGGGATGTGGGAGGAAACCGGAGTGCCCGGAGAAAACCCACACAGGCACGGGGAGGACATGCACATCCACAAAGGCGGGGCCGGGATTTTAACCCCGGTCCTCAGAACTCTATATATATACACACACACACACCCGCACACACACACAAGATAAATGATCAAATGGACTCCGATATAATGGATATCGGATGAAATGGACCATCAGGACTGAGAAATGTGGCAAAAATAGTTTTCATTTGTTACTTAAACTGCCATTGACAAAGTCTGTTTGTTCCAGAGTTGGCCGCTGTTGTTTACTGACGCTGTGGCGCAATGCAGGCAGAGAATGGGACTGACGGATTTCCAGGTCACAGATGTGCAATCTTACTTGATCAAATTCCAAAAGAAATGCCACACGTGCATTTGTGGTGACCGTGTTGAATGTGGGGCATTGACGTGGCGGCCCTGTGAGGATGGTTATATCTATTATTTATTGTACATGGAGCCGAGAGAGAGTGGCATGGCTGCGGCTTTAACTCTGAGGAGTACAAAACACAACATGTCTTTGGAGTCTGGAACATGCTATTTTTGGGACAGTAAAAGTTTTTTTTTTCAAGCCATTCGCCTTTGCCAACAGATACGGAGAAACAGAATCAGAATCATCTTTATTTGCCAAGTGTGTCCAAAAAACACACAAGGAATTTGTCTCCGGTCGTTGGAGCCGCTCTAGTACGACAACAGACAGTCAATTTACAGAACACTTAGGAGACAAAAAGACATTGACCAAAAAAAAGCAGTAAAGGGTTGCTAGTTATCTGGTAATGCCGGTACATTTTTTTTCTTTTTTTTTTTTTTTTTTTTTTTTACAATTGTGCAAAAAGATTCAGAGACCTCTAGCACTTAGAGCAGTTCGAATGACTAATATTGCAATAGTCCGGTGCAATGACCATTGTGCAAAAGGCGCAGAGACAACTACAGTGAGTGCACGAGTAATACGATAATCTGGGACAATGTTGGTTGTGCAAATGTTACAGATACTCCTCAATCAGTATGCAAATGGAGCAGATTCTACTCTGGCATGAGTGGCCAGTATATGCAAATAGTGCAGCATGGCGAGACAACCAAAGTGAGTGCACGAGTAATACATAATTGGCCCCACAGAAATGTAACAACGAACTCAAGTCAAAAAATTGCCAGCTTGTTGTAATGGAATTGTAGGTTAGCTGTTGAAGAAGTTGATCGCAAGAGGGAAGAAGCTGTTGGAATGTCTACTAGTTCTAGTTTGCATTGATTGGTAGCGCCTACCTGAGGGAAGGAGTTGGAAGAGCTGGTGACTGGGGTGTGGAGGGTCCGAGAGGATTTTGCATGCCCTTGTCAATCCTTTCAGGAGTTTTGATTGTCCGTTGCAGTCGGAATTTGTCCTTTTTTGTAGCAGCACCAAACCAGACTGTGATGGAAGAACACAGGACTGATTAGATGACCGCTGTGTAGAACTGTCTCAGCAGCTCCGGTGGCAGGCCATGCTTTCTCAAAAAGCCACAGGAAGTACATCCTCTGCTGGGCCTTTTTGAGGACGGAGTTGATGTTGGTCGCCCACTTCAGGCCCTGAGAGATTGTAATTCCCAGGAACTTGAAGGTCTCGACGGTTGACACAAGGCAGCTGGACAATGTGAGGGGCAGCTGTGGCGAAGGATGCCTCCTGAAGTCCACGATCATCTCTACAGTCTTGAGCGTGTTCAGCTCCAGGTTGTGTCGGCCGCACCACAGCTTCAGCCACTCCGCTTCCTGTCGATATGCAGACTCGTCACCGTCCTTGATGAGGCCGATGACAGTGGTGTCATCTGCAAACTTCAGTAGTTTGACAGTCGGGTTCACTGAGGTGCAGTCGTTCGTGTAGAGAGAGAAGAGCAACGGAGAGAGGACACAACCTTGGGGCGCCCCAGTGCTGATGCTGCATGTGGATGAGGTGGCCTCCCCCAGCCTGACCTGCTGTGTCCTGCCCGTCAGAAAGCTGTAAATCCACTGGCAGATGGCAGGTGAGACGCTGAGCTGGAGAAGCTTGGATGAAAGGAGTTCAGGGATGATGGTGTTGAACGCTGAGCTGAAGTTCACGAACAGGATCCTCGCGTAGGTCCCGGCACTGTCGAGGTGTTCTAGGATGAAATGCAGTCCCACGTCGACTGCATCATCCGCAGACCTGTTCGCTTGGTAGGCAAACTGCAGGGGGTCCAGCAGGGGACCTGTGACACTCTCTAGGTGGTCCAGCACGAGACGTTCAATGGACTTCATGACCACAGATGTCAAAGCAACAGGCCTGTCGTCATTCAGACCCGAGATTGCAGGTTTCTTGTGGACTGGAATGATGGTGGAGCGTTTGAAACAGGATGGAACTTTTCCAGAGATCTATTGAAGATCTGAGTGAAGACTGGAGCGAGCTGGTCCGCGCAGACTTTGAGGCAGGATGAGGACACATGGCGCTTTGTTAATCTTTTGTTGTTTGAAGATGCGTCTCACAGCCTGTTCATGGATGGTTAACGCAGAAGTCAGAGGTGTGATTGTGGTCGCGGGTGCGGCCGGGTGAGTGTGGCGTGTGAAACTGTCCTTTTCAAATCTGCAGTAGAAGGTATTCAAGTTGTTGGCTAGTGTGCTATTGTTCTCAGCTTGGGGGGATCGTCGCTTGTAATTGGTCAGCGATTGGAATGCATGCCAGACTGATTTAGAGTCGTTCGCGCTAAACTGTTTTTCCAACTTTGCTGCATAGATCCTCTTTGCAATGTTAATTTCTTTAGTAAGATGGTTTCTAGCTCGATTATACAGGGCCCTGTCCCTGCTCTGATATGCATCTTCCTTAGCTTGGCGAAGCTGCTTAAGTTTAGCAGTGAACCACGGCTTGTTGTTGTTGAATGTGCAAAATGATTTTGTTGGTACACAAACCTCTTTACAGAAACTGATATAGGATGTGACAGTGTCTGAATATTCATCCAGGCTGCCAGCTGAATTTTCAAAGACGCTCCAGTCTGTGCAGTCTAAACAGCTTTGAAGTTCCATCTTTGCTTCATTGGTCCACTTTTTCTCTGTTTTCACTGTAGGCTTCGCGCATTTAAGTTCTTGCCTGTACGTCGGTATTAAGTAAATTAAGCAGTGATCGGACGAGCCCAGTGCTGCACGAGGTATAGCACGGTATGCGTTTTTTACCGTAGTGTAGCAGTGGTCTAAAGTATTATTTTCCCTGGTAGGACAGTCAATGTGCTACTTGTATTTAGGTAGTTCGTGGTTGAGTTTAGCTTTGTTCAGGTCTATTATTGAGGTCTTACTGCTTAATCTCATCTATTTTTGTGTAAAACGCAGGATGATTAGAGAAGTAGCTTTAAAGACAAATTGAATATTTTACTGAGAATGGGTTAGAATACTGTGTTGGAATTTTTTTTTTTATATATATACCAAATATTACTTCTATTAGTTTTATACAACCTTCACAGGCTTTATTATGTTGTGACTACAAACTCTATCCCAGTCATAATGTGCATATTAATTGTTCCTAGCTATGTTGTGACTACTAGCTGCTATTCGGTAAAGATAAGTTGAGTGCAGCTGGACAAAGATAGTTGTTTTGTTTTCTTTCTCTGTTTCTCTCACTTCGATATAATAAAAGGGGATTTTTGTCTGAGCTTCAATAAGGGGTGACAACTTGTAAGACTTGTACCTTTTCCTCTCTTTGCAGACTTTTCTTTCTTTTTTGTAATAAAAACCCACAAAGACAAGATTGCTTCCTTACTTATTCCGTCAGAAAAAGATTTGCCAAAACAATACAATTGAGGGGTTTTGCCTTAACTACAGAGCCTGAGCCCTTGAGCTCTCTCCTGTGTCCCTGACTATTCTCAATTCATAATTTTAAGATTTTAGGAATGTTCAATCTGATCACTCAAATATTATTTGTACCAATTGAATTTAATTTTGAACTGTTTTCATTTACTATCTTTTGAAACTTTGAATGTAACCAAATGTTCTCCTTGATCTGATGTCTTTGGACTGCTTTGGTTTTCATCTCAAAGGGCCAACTTGTAACATTTAATCTCATTTGTAAGTGAGTAGACGTTGCACACCCAGTTCTTTTTTGTGAGTTTTATTATTTTCATTTTTATTATTTGTTCTTTTTGTGAATTTTATCATTTTTTATTTGTATTGGTTAAAGTCTGGCGGCATGGTGGGGGACTGGTTAGTGCCTCACAGTTCTGAGGACCGGGGTTCAATCCCCGGCCCCGTCTGTGTGGAGTTTGCATGTTCTCCCTGTGCTTGCGTGGGTTTTCTCCGGGCACTCCGGTTTCCTCCCACATCCCAAAAAACATGCATGGTAGGTTAATTGACGACTCTAAATTGCCCGTAGGTGTGAATGTGAGTGCGACTGATTGTTTGTTTATATGTGCCCTGCGATTGGCTGGCAACCAGTTCAGGGTGTACCCCGCCTCCTGCCAGATGATAGCTTGGATAGGCTCCAGCACGCCCGCGACCCTAGTGGGGAGAAGGGGCTCAGAAAATGGATGGCTGGATGGATAGATGGATGGTTAAAGCCTTGCCCTTGCTAAATTCTGCCAATTAAATTACCTTTTTCTGAGCATAGAAAAATGTCCCTTCTCTTTTTTTTAAGAATAATGAGTGCTGTGTTGTCAATGTTAGCAGACCTAATAACATTATCACCGCAGTCATTGATTATTCTCACTCTGTTTTTGAAAGGTTATTTCGGCTATAATTTTAAACACAATAACAGGTCCTGGCTGTCGTATCAAGACTGTTGAATTCAACCTAGGTCAATTACAAGTGCTTTAGACCATATGGGAGAGAGCAGCTTTCTGCTACAAAGGTTACTCTGTTAAAGTAAAGCCTAATCTGAGCGGGGCCGGCGCTTCACAATTGACTGTGAGAACCTAGGCGAGT
Source organism: Phycodurus eques (assembly GCF_024500275.1). NCBI lineage: Eukaryota > Metazoa > Chordata > Actinopteri > Syngnathiformes > Syngnathidae > Phycodurus > Phycodurus eques. Next base: position 25,072,318 of record NC_084538.1, read on the forward strand.
CTCTCTCAACACCGGTTTAGGCAAGCTCCCGTTGCCGGTTACAGTGCAATGTGTAATTCGCAGGAATAACGGGGACCTTTAACCCTTTAAACGGAGAGCTGGTCAGTACTCCCTTTGTTCTAAGGAGCAGGGAAGGCTGGGCTAAGCGAGGTCTGACTCAATGGTTTTTAGTGTTTATTTTAGTCTTCAAACCAACGGCCATTGATGTATGAATGTGTGTGTGAGTGGGTAAATGTGAGGCTTTGTAAAGCGCTTTGGGCACTGTGATGGTGTAGATAAAGCTATATAAGTGCAGTCCATTTATCATTTACCATAAAACTTCACCGTAGCAACTTTACATCACAATGAATTGGGACAAAATTCACGAAACGTGTCACAGTATCACAAAAACATTTGCCTTATCGGTAGGTAAGGAAAGTAATGTCTTTTATGGTTTTATTGTATAACTAGTCTGAGTGTTTTATTGCAGGGAGGATAACATGTAAATCAGATAAGGGTGTGGGGGTGTGATGCAGGAAAGCTCCCAGCAGGGTGCATGTTGATCCGGCGGGGAACATTTGTTGGACACGACAATGGCTGCTGTAGACAATGCTGTAAACATAAGAAGCAAGAATGTGGAGACGGCGTCTGGAGCCAGCGGCAAATGGCCATCATTCTGCATAGCAACGATGACGTCAGTGGACCATGGACCAATCAGACGACAATTCCATACTTCCTCTTTGAGACATTGTATAAGTCTGGGGCAGGAACAGATAGCTTTGTTCAGTCTGTGCTGTCTCTGCTGAGGCTAGGATAAGCGTAGCTGCTGACCCTGAGCTCTGTAAAATGTATAGACTCCTCTGTCAGGAATAAATTGGTTGGCTTTTAACAAGTCGCCATAATTGTACTTCTTTCACGAAAACGAACACGCATGAAACCTCGAGAGTTAATAGGTGATTTTAAAACACAGCTTCCTTCAAATGGTGACCCCGACGTGATCCTGGAAGGACATTAGATAAAAAGACAGAGGAGTGGACACGGATTCAGTTGGACTGCAATCTCCCCGGTGCACCGACAGAAAAAGGTGAGCAGAAACTTGTTTGATTAAAGCACAAATTTTGCACATTGGAAATTGTGAAATTTGGGAGATTTGTAGTGCAGTTGTTTCATTGTCAATAGTTACTAGGACCTTGTGATGTTATTGTTGTGTTAATCAGAAGACCAGGGTAACAGAGGACCTGGGAAAAGTAGGATAACGAGGTGTCTACTTGTCCCGTCGTAGACTGACTTGAAATCGGACACGGTTTCATGCTGTGACATTTTGGTAGACGTTGGGGATTTAGGAACCCCCAAAAACCGATTTAGAATAAGATTAGTGTGCCACCAAAGCCCTGGTGTGAGAATTGGACAGTCGAGTGTAGAGGTAATGAATGCGATATGTATCAGAGTGATTACCAGAAGTCATTGGAGGATTTGTGGACTGAAATAGACGGTCAGTTGTTGGCTGGCATTGAAAGAAACAAGCAGAATTTAGAAGTGTGTGGGCAAAGTGGAAAAAATGAAAACTTTGATACTGCAAGGTGGATGGAGAAAAGAGAATTGAATAAGAAAATAGATGAGAATGAAAAATTGAGGAGAAAGGTTCATGAGATTTGTGTGGTGTCCACTGCCATGGCAGCTGTTCGGTGAAAAAGAGCGACAAATTGACCTACTAAATCCAATTATGGACCTTCCCAAAAGCACACCCCCTGTAACTTCCCTTTATCTGCCTTTGCCGGTCGAGGGAACCGCTCAAATGACAGACCAAGACACCGGGGAAGTAAAACTCCCATCGGCACGAGCCCGCATTCAACAAGGTGGGTTAATATACCAAGAATTGTCTTTAAAAGATCTTAAGTTTTTACAGAAACGGCTTCCCGGACTGGCTGCTGGTGGTGAAATGTGGATCCAGGCGCTGAAAAAAGTAGACGGACAGCATGAGCCTGGCGTGTGGTAACGTAGTGAGCTCGATTCGCGCCTGTTGCATTTTGGTTCATTAATCGGATGATATTTTGAGACGGTCTGGTCTGAATAATGTCAAACCTGAAATTTTATTTTGCACCTTTTGCTCCGCCAGTGTTTGCGATCATCCGTGACATGTTCCCACCCCCCATAGCCGACGGTGACGAAGCACCCGGACTTCCAACCTCGAATGGATCCCAGTTCTCCTTTCGAAAATTGCATAAGTATTTGGACAGATAAGACAGTGTCACGCCGGCATGGTGGACGACTGATTAACACATCTGCCTCACAGTTCTGAGGACCGGGGATCAAATCCCGGTCCCACCTGTGTGGAGTTTGGATGTTCTCCCCGTGCCTGGGTGGATTTTCTCCGGGCACTCCGGTTTCCTCCCACATCCCAAAAACATGCGGCATAGGTTGATTGGAGACTCTAAGATGCCCGTAGGTGTGAATGTGAGTGCGAATGGTTGTTTGTTTCTATGTGCCCTGCGATTGGCTGGCGACCGGTTCAGGGTGTACCCCGCCTCCCACGCAAAGATAGGCTCCAGAGATAGGCTCCAGCAGTCCGCGACCCTAGTGAGGATAAGCGGTATAGAAAATGGATGGATAGAAGACGGGGTCACATCCCTCCCGTTTTAGGGAGGCAAATGTTATTTATAGAATTGCTTTGCTTGACACATTACCAGATGAAGTTAGGACTGAACTTATTCAAGACCCTGACCTCATGGAAGGAGGAGATAGTTACTTTTATCATCATGTGTCTCACCATTTGAAACTTTTGGTCGACAGACACCAGAAATCATCAGACGAGGTAAAGGATATGCAGGAACAACCTCTGAAGTTACAATTAGCCCAGGGGCACCTGAGGCCTCTGCTCCTTTCTGATCTGGCCCTGCGGGGAGGAGAACCATATGCTCCTCCACCTTCTGTAAACAAGAATGTGATAAGCCTGTATTCGCCTCTGCCACCCACACCAGCACATGTTGGTAATTGGAGCAGAATGATGGGTGGAGTATTAAGTCCAGACTCCTCTCCCAAATTTCCAGATTAATTGAAGGGGACCTGGATCCCATGATCGAAGTGGCAAATCCTGCATAAGAAGGTGAAGGAGGCAGAAAAGGCAGTACAATTCTTGTTTACAGACCTTGGTCAAAAGAAGAGTATATGAAAGGTGGAAAGCTTAGCACCCTACAAAAGAGATAGAAGAGTGGTGCCGTGATATGCAGCAACTGGTTAGCACATCACACTGAAATGGAATGAGATTAGAAGTAAAAGAGTGGATGAAGAAACATGATGTAAACCTGGCCACTCAAGGCTTAGATGAGTTTATGAATCAAGCTAGACATGCTGAAAGTGTATTATGAAAAAAAATAAAAATACAAATAAAAATGAAAGCAGAAAAGCAGATGCGGATGGGGCAGGGGTCAACTTGGGGACAAGGCGGAAGTCGTAGGGGGATACACCAATGGGGGCAGAGGAAGCGCTCGCCATCCTCCAAACATGCTTCAACTGCGGTCAGCATGGATACTGGTATCGTCAATGTAATGCTCCCTCACTGATGCAACAGAGAACTCCAGTGGGACCCGGAGGGGCCCCACCTCAAAGAGGAGGCTATAGAGCTCCACGCGGCAGAGGTGGACGCAGCCCGGCACGTTGGCAACAGCATCCGCAGCAGGCTCCACGGCAACAACAGCCATCTAGCCATTTCCACTGCGATGAGTTCTGGTCCGAATACCCAATGGGCCCAGAGCCAGGGGACGGAGGAAAGGCAGAGCCTCTTATCCCTGCTAAGGTGGACAAGACGGACATCCACATGCTAGTGGACACAGGTGCCACATATTCGTCTGTATGTTTACCACTTCCCACATCCAAACACTCAGGGAAGGCGACCACCTTAATGAGCTTTGCAGGGGTGCCCAAGAATCTGCCGATTTCGATACCATTAAAGACTGAAATTGCTGGACAGACACATGACACAGTTTGTCCTGATGGAAGCGGGGCCTCCAGTGAACCTGATGGGCAGAGATCTGCTTATCAAAACCACAACTACCATCCTTTGCAGCCCGGACGGACTGACGATACGGTTCCCAGAGGGGACCGTGATGAACTGTGAGTGGGAAATTGTCCGTCGGATGGAACATGGTGGAACAGGAACTTCCGGAAGCAACCGCTGACATATATTAGGCCCGACTTAAACAAGAAACAAAGGTGTCTACTCGGCCTTCCTGCGGTGGAAGCCCTGGATCGACTCTCTTGCCTCCTACAGCCCTCTGATCGATCCCCTCCATCTCACAATGTACTGTGATAAAAATGACGATTTGGTTTACAGAGAAGCCTTTGAGTCAATACAGGATGAAAAGTGGATGCTCAATAGTACAGGTATTTACATAGGGAAGCAAGGTGTGGCAGCTGCCTCCACCTTGATGCCAGATGAGAGTGAGTGGTTTATGATGAGTTCAACATCTTTTCCACACATTTCACTTGCACTTGCACTAGGTCATGTAGCCCAAGAACTGGGACCCATGGTAAGGAAATGCCATTTGGCAAATGATCGGCGACAAGGTCAACTACCCAATGTGTTGTACGCTCCAAGGACTGAATGTTTTTGTATTGAGGGTCCCGCGCTGGACGAGGGGGTGTTGGAGCAGGTGACATTGGTGCGATTCCATGGCAGAGAGCCCTGGGGACGCCGTACAACTGTTAAATTCGCTGCTGGACTCACTGTGGTCCGAGGGGCCTGCCAATGGGGAACTATGTACATCCGTGACTCCGGTAACGTTCGGGGTAGACCTGACTGCTTTTGTTAACCTGCCATAGTATCCCTGTAAACAAGAGGGTGCTGAAGACATCGCGGAGACCCAAATTCTGATTTCCAAACGCTTTGGCCACAAATTATTTTGTGAAACCCTTCGCTCAAGCTGCAGAACTGCTGGCCATGTGCAGGGCACTGGAGTTATCTGAAGGTCAGAGTCTTACTATTTATTAATGGTGCGGCTGATGCCGAGGCTAAAAAAAAGAGGCAGGCTATCAAATGGATACTGAAGTAAACTATTTTGTTAAATAGGATCAGTTGATTGACTTTCTCCCTGCAGTAACGGTTGATATTGTCCGCGACCTCCAAGACGCGGCGCCAGAGGAAGACAAACGTGAGTGACAAAAGAAAGATGCTGAGTATGATGACATGGAGAAGCTGTGGTTTGGCCCTAGGAGAGGCCCTATGAGACTGGTCTTAACTACAGGAAAGTTCATGTGGTTAGTGGTTGAGGAAGCACACGCCCCGACACATGAGAGTTATGTGTCAATGCTGTACAAGCTGCGCTTTTGGTGGCATGCTGATCTTCTGCATAAGGTAAAAAAAGTTTGGTGTTTTTTGTGATATATGTCAGAATGTCAGTGTTGGCCCTACAACGAAGAGGGAACTGCAACACACTGAGATGGGCCGATGCCCGAATGATGTGGTGGTCATGGTAAGGTACTTATTAATGATTGTCGACACTTTTTCTGGATGGCCCAAAGCCTATCGTTGTGCAAAAGAGGACGTGCCGTCTGTCATCAAAGCGCTGGTTAATCATTATATCCCGAAACATGAGTTTCCACAAGTAATCAGATCGGACAAGTGGTTCTACGTGTCACAGACACGTCCTGCGCAGGCCTCCATTGTAGAGAAAAAAAAAAAAAAAACATGGACGAAGTGCGAATGATATAAATATTCTGTGTAATACGTCTTATAAATTGTGTACACAATATGAAGCAAACCCTAGTACTATGATAAATATAATTATATGAATATATATGTAAATATTTATAAAGCGCTTTCGAGGGTACCCATTACATTTATTGCATAAATAAATAAGGTATATGTATTGTGTGTATACATAGGTATGCACACGATATTCTGGAAGATAAATTAAATAATATATAAATTAACGGGCACGGTGGAAGACTGGTTAGAGCGTCTGCCTCACAGTTCTGAGGGCCGGGGTTCAATCCCCTGCCCCGCCTGTGTGGAGTTTGCATGTTCTCCCCGTGCCTGTGTGGGTTTTCTCCGGGCACTCCAGTTTCCTCCCCACATCCCAAAAACATGGGGTGGGTTAATTGAAGTCTCTAAATTGCCCCTAGGTGTGAATGTGAGTGCGAATGGTTGTTTGTTTATGTGTGCCTTGCGATTGGCTGGCAACGAGTTCAGGGTGTACCCCACCTCCTGCCCGATGACAGCTGGGATAGGCTCCAGCGCTCCCACGACCCTTGTGAGGATAGCCAGCTCAGAAAATGGATGGATGGATAAATTAACGGCGGATGTGATCACGCCAGAGTTGCGTTGTAACTTTCTACTTCCGGGTTAACAGAGCGGACCACCTGCGGCTCTGCGTGCCCGGGGTAGGAGCCTGAAAACAGTATCGAATGTTTTTGTTGTCAGAAAATGCTTCGGTGTATGAATAAAGGAGGCTGTTAAATTTTTTGGAGCCGCGTATGTGTTAGGGCGCCTTTACAACCCGATCGGAGAGGGCCGCTGTAAGTCGAGGCGTTCCCGGTCCGCTTTGGGCTGCACGCGGAATTTGAATGAATGGCGTGCAAGTTGCTGGATTTGATGTGTTAACTTCTGTGTCTGAGGGAGTCATTTTTCATTTTTACGGCGTGACACACAAGTAAGCGGCTGGAAGACTGTAATTGGGAATATAAAGAGAGTCTTTTTGTAAGTAGATATACATAGAAGTTCCTGTTTGATCTGTGAAGTCCTCCTTCACCCCAGAGCCCTGAAATTGAAGGGAGATGGTATCAAACTGTTTATGACAGGACACGGCTGGCGGGTGGGCCAGCTCTACGACTGGGCGTGTGTGCGAATTTACAATCGGCGGAGCAGGTGGTCGAGCGACATGTCGCAAACCACTTTTTTTGCACTTGGATAGTGATAAAAATGAATCATTATTAGCCTGAGCTATTTTTAAATCGTCACTCAAGCAGGAATATCGCTTTACTGCGGAGGGAGACCTAGTGTGGTGATTCAAACGTATCAACCTTCGAATACAAGCTGCGTGGTTGCAGGAGATGAGTCAACTATTTGCCCAAACAGGAACGAAGGAAGTCGGGTTTTAATTGCGTTAAAGAAGCCTCAGGTGGCTGTACAAGTTTCATAACTCTCAAATTATGGATGTAGATCAGCAAACTGGGTAAGAACACAAATGCTTCTAAATGGGATGGTTAGAAGTTATGGTTCAACCAATAAGTATTCTGTGTTCAGTTTTGTCTGTGTGGTGTAAGTGGGAATGGACATCCACTCCTGGGTCTAAGTCAATGTTATTGCCTCAGAATTCTCGCTTGTCATGTCATGTTAATTGTTTATGTTTTGTGTTAAATGTTTATGTTCCGTGTTTACTGTTTGTGTCGTGTTAATTAAAAGCAGAAATGGAGCACCAATGGAGCCGGCTAACAGAAGTGTTTATGGGGATGTGATCACGTATAGAGTAAGTCTCACCCATATTAAATATAGCATCCCAAGATGTTGGGAGCCTGAGTTTGAATGAAGTACTCTTGTGCCATGACCTTTTATTAGGACTACAGACCTTTAGTTACCAAGGACAGTGTAACTGACAAGAGAATACGGTCTACACAGACTGTTGAATGACTGACCTTTGCGACTTTAAACATGATGAAGAGGAGAAGACTCTGATTTGTGGATTTAACATTATTTTTCAGGACGCCCAGGAGGATGCAGCTTGATAGTGTTGTTGTATTGCATGTTGTTGGTTTGCTGACTTTACGCTGATGGTTGTATGATTTTTGGTCTATTGACATTAACACTTTTGTGAAACCTGTTAACAATGAATTGGGGAATGGTATCAATGTTGGGTGACAATTGCCGACTTGTCCCTTCTTTGGAGTATGGATACAGGAATTATATAGTCCACCCCTTTGGCAGGAGTATAATTTGCAGAGTTGTGATTAATTTATTTTGGGTTGTTTGCAGGACTTGTCAGCTGGGCCTCTGCGAGGGGGAAGACGACCTGTTTAATTGTGGATGGTGTTTTGTATGAATATTGTGTTTTGGTGTTAAATTGGTCATTTACCATTGGGGAAATATGTCAATCCTGTATGTCTGGCCGAAGAAGGTCATAATCATGACTGGTGATCTCCCTGATTATATTTACAGGAATCTATTTCGGAAAGCCCTCAAAACAAGAAGAACGAGTGGAAAAGAGGGCCGTGAAGCCAACAGAGGCCCTAGAGTTGAACTACACGCTCGGGGAAAGGACGGTATACCAATTTGATTTGTGTAAGGTGGTAGATTGTGTATCCTCCCCTTAAGTTTTTTGATATTGGCTGGATTTGGTTTGGGCTTTATTAAATATTATAGCAAACTAGGCTGCATATTTAGAGGGTGTTGATCTCTGAATAACAGAGATCAAAAGGGGGATTAATGTGTTATATGGTTTTATTGTGTAACTAGTCTGGGTGTTTTATTGCAGGGAGAATAACATGTAAATCAGATAAGGGTGTGGGGGTGTGATGCAGGAAAGCTCCCAGCAGGGTGCATGTTGATCCGGCGGGGAACATTTGTTGGACACGACAATGGCTGCTGTAGATGTTGCTGTAAACATAAGAAGCAATGTGGAGACGGCGTCTGGAGCCAGCGGCAAATGGCCATCATTCTGCATAGCAACGATGACGTCAGTGGACCATGGACCAATCAGACGACAATTCCATACTTCCTCTTTGAGACATTGTATAAGTCTGGGGCAGGAACAAATAGCTTTGTTCAGTCTCTGCTGAGGCTAGGATAAGCGTAGCTGCTGACCCCGAGCTCTGTAAAATGTATAGACTCCTCTGTCAGGAAAAAAAATGGTTGGCTTTTAACACGTCATCATAATTGTAGTTCTTTCACGAAAACGAACACGCATGGAACCTCGAGAGTTAATAGGTGATTTTAAAACACATGTTCCTTCAAAAGGAATCAACGTTTTGAAGCATTTGGTTCCATCCATTGGGAATAAAATAAAATAAAAATCACTGGTGCCGTGTAAGTTACTTTTCATGCCAAAATGCTGAGTTCCCGTACCCTACAAAATAAAAGCCTACAAGCTTAAACGAGGAAGTCAAGTTAAAACTTGCACATATAAACCATTTGACGTGATAAAAGAGTCCCAAATAATGATTTTAACTATGCTATATTTAACTTTCAGTAGAAACATTAATTAATAAATATTAAGTCAATTGGGTTAGTTCCACACACATTGCCTTTTAGTTCATAGGTTTGATATTGATACTGGTTATAAAGAACCCAGAGTCAAATGTTCATTTTAGTCTATGCTGCGGGCTGCTAAAAAAATGGATGTTCATAATTTTGACACCCTTTATTTAAACCATGAAAACTTTTTTTGACCCAGCCCCCTAAAAGAATGAGAATTGAGAATCGTTTGGAACTGGATTCAAAATAAGGAACCGGAATCGCTCAAATTCAGCTGAAGCCCAACCCTACGGATTATATCACAAAATTAAAAATGGAACTCTTTTGCATACAAGATATCCATTTATCAAAATCAGAAGAAAATTACCTTTCCGATTAAAATTTCTGTCAGACCTTTTCAGCTAGTTATAACAGCAGACAAAGAAGAGTCTCAATACTAATTCATAATAGACTACTTTTTACGCTAAATAGCACAATAATTGACCCAGAAGGCTGATACGTAATTGTTCAGTCAACTATATTTAATAAATCATACACATTAGTGAATGTATACGCCTCGAAGACTGATGATCCAGCTTTTATTCACACTTTTTTTCACGTGACCAATTTTTCAGCTAATTAAAAAATTATTATTCATGGTGTCTTTAATAGAGCACTTAATCCTACCATAGACCGCTCAAATTTAAAAAATACCAAACAATCACAGTCTTCCAGAATATAAGATGAATATATGCATGATTTTGGACTCACCGACATATGGAAAAAATTGTACAAAAAGGGATTAAACTTTCTTTTCTTTTCTTCAGTACACCGCTCCTTCTCTAGAATTGACTACTTTCTTACAAATAACTTTGTTGCTCAAAACAATACTTTCAAAATACATCCAATAATAATCAGCGATCATGCTCCAATTTTTCTCTGCCTCAAACTTAAATCAAACATGATACCTTCTCCAACCTAACGCTTTAATACTTCTTTACTGAAAGACCCAGAGTTCGATATATTTGTAAGGAAGGAATGGAAAGATTTTCTAGATATGAATTCACAACTCTATCCCTATCCTTACTTTGGGAAACAGGGAATGCTGTAATTAGAGGCAAAATTATTTCATACTGTTCCTACAAGAAAAAACAAGAACAAAAATTAGAGAATGAATTGGAGATGAAAATCAAACAACTTACAGAAGAATATGCAGTAAATCCGACAGACCTGCTAAGGGACCAACTTTATGATGCAAAACAACTTGATTGCATATTATCAAAAAGAACAGAGTTCCAACTGCAACACTCATTTTGAGCACAACAATAAATCAGGAACATTTCTTGCAAACCAACTTCAACGTAACAAAAAAAAAACTAATTACAACCATAAAAGATTCAAAAATACAAATGTATTAAATCACCACAGGATATAAATGATATATTCAACAACTAGGGCGGCACGGTGGACGACTGGTTAGAGCGTCTGCCTCACAGTTCTGAGGAGTGGGGTTCAATCCCCGGCCCCGCCTGTGTGGAGTTTACATGTTCTCCCCGTGCCTGCATGGGGTTTCTCCGCCGGGCACGCCGGTTTCCTCCCACATCCCAAAAACATGCATGGTTGGTTGATTGACAACTCTAAATTGCCCGTAGGTGTGAATGTGAGTGTGAATGCACGCCCTAGTGGGAAGAAGCGGCTCAGAAAATTGATGGATGGATTCTACAACTACTACAGTAGCTTATATTCATACCACAATAAGCCGAATAAAAACAACATTGAAACTTTTTTCAATAACGTAAACATCCCTTAATTAACTTCAGAAAGTAAAGAGTTTTTAGATGGCCCATTAACCCTCGCAGAGTTGCAGAAGGCCTTAATCGATATGTCAACAGGTCGCGCTTCAGGCTATGATGGATTTTCCACAGAGTTTTATAAACATTTCTGGTCTATACTAGAACCTCTATTTTTCAGAACGTTGATCAAGACAAAAGATAAAGGCCGAATCGGATGCCATAGGAACACTGCCGCAATAAAACTACTACTGAAACTAGGGAAAGACCCCACTCCTCCAGCTAATTAACGACCGCTGTCACTAATTAATATGGACAATAAACTCATTTTTAAGGCTTTAGCCGACAGACTAGAACAAATTCTCCTGTCGATAATACATTGTGACCAAACAGGTTTTATTAAAGGACGGAGCTCCACTAACAATGTTGGGCGACTGATAAACCTAATAAGTATGTCTCAGCGTAATGATAAAAAAACAATTGTCTTGTCACTAGATGCAGAAAAAGTTTTTGACAAAGTCAACTGGTCTTTTCTTTTTGCTGTACTTCACATATTTGGCTTCGGTGATTCATATATGAACTGGATCACAACGTTATACAACTGACCCAAAGCAACTGTCCCCACAAATGGGGTGATCACAAAGCCGCTGCTATTAGCACTATTTATCCAACCACTGGCAATTGCAATACGGCAGAAGACTAGTATTAAAGGTATCTGTACTCCTGTGTCAGAACACAAAATCAATCTTTACGCAGATGATATCCTTCATTTACAAGAACCCAAGGCATCACTTGAAACTATTTTGACCTCATTAAGACATTTTCGCAATTATCAGAATCAAAATCAATAATACTCCCTGTAACGAGTAACTCATGGAATCCTGCGGACCAAAATCCAAATTTTCCTATTTCGACAGTGAATATCAAATATCTAGGCATTAATATGTCAGCAAAACTAAAGTTAAGTTAAATCATTTAAATCATGTGGAATTTTTTTTGGATGATTTAAAACGTCAGCCTACCTAGCTCACTTTTATGGTGCATAGTTACAGTAAAAATGAAAACGTTACCATAAATTAGTTTTCAATGATACCATTCAAACCCACATTAAAATGGATCTAGATGCTAGACTCTACCATTTTAAAATTGTACACTAAAAATAAGAAAAATAGAATTAGTCTAGCTACCCTTCAGAAAGGTAAAACAGAAGTGGGACTTGGCGCACCCAACTTCAAACACAATTACATAGCTAGCCAAATACAGTACCTCATTAAATGGTTACATCCAAATGTTGAACAACAACATTGGCTGGAAGTAGAACAGATAGACTGCAATACCACCAAACCTTCAGACTTCCCTTTTATCAGCATGTCTCAAACGCCACAATTGTTTAAATCAAATTATTGCAGCCATGTTATCATTTTGGGGGAAAAGTCTAGAAACCACACAATCTCAGTCAGCACCATATCATTCCTCCCCAATCTGGCACAATCCTGATTTTGCGATTAACAAAATACACCTTTACTGCTGCACATGGGAACAAAGTGGAATTGACCACCTAGATAACTGATTTAAAAATAATGCATTCATGTCATGTGAAAGCTTATTCCAAGAATTTCAAATTAGAGGTGGTAACTTCCTTCAATAGTATAAAGTAAGAACAACAAAATAGTAGAACTACTCCCATAAAACAAAAAACTCCTTTCAAAAGCATACAAATGAATCTCAAGTACTAATGTAATACACTTACAAGTCGCAAAATGGGAAAAAGACCTCTCAGTGTCTACAAACAATGATTACTGGGCACAAATCTATAGAAATACATTCTCATTGACAAAAAAAAAACAGTAATTTACAGCTAATCAAGTTAAAGTACTCCATAGATCACACGTTACGCAACATAGTATGCGTAAAATGGGCTTTTCAAAATCAAACGTATGCACTCATTGTTCTGAAAACGCTCCAGACACTTATCTTCTTGCTCTGTGGCATTGTACAACTGTACAACGCTTCTGGTCACTAGTTACACAGAAACTTTCCACAGTTTTGAACTGTAGAATTCAGATTTTTCCTAATCTTTGTCTACTAGGGGAGTTAAAAGGTATAGATCTTCCAAATAAACATGCTCAACCAAAAAACAATATTGTTAAACTGGAAAGATAAACAAGCTATCTACATTAACACATAGCAAAATCATAGAGTACATAACACTAGAAAATATCTCTGCCAAACGTAATAAGCAAATGGATAATTTTAAGAAAAATCGGTCACCTTTGATTAAAATGTTGAACCTTGGAGCTTGATTCTTGTTTGAAATGTAATGTAATGTGTAATGTAAATGTAACTAATGTGACCAAATCAAATCTTTTCATTTTACACGCCTGTGCACAACATTTCCCCTTTCTCTTCTTGGGGCTGGTTGTGTCAGTGTTGCCACACACAATCACAATACAGGGATAATGGTTGCCAGTTGGGGGCCTGGTAACCATAGTAATAGGGTGGGTAGTGGGTATTCACATTTCTCTTGGCTTGACTGCTGGGGCCTGCAGTTGTCCCGCCTGATGGGCCTGACCTGCAGGAGCCATGCCTCTTAATTTCTCACCTAGCATACACTCACACCACTCACTGTATATATTTTTCTCACTAGTCACTTCTGGGCACTCCAGGGGTTCCTGGGGTATGCGGTTGGGAGTGTGCGAGTGTCGCACCCGGTTTCAGCCCGTCAGTGGTTGGCTGGGTGGGTGGCATTGGGTCCCTGCGGCCTCCTCAGGGTGGCCGGTTGTCGTGGTGCCTTGGTGGGGCCGGCAGACAGCCCTGGGTCCCTCGGTGCGGTACGTGTCCCGTCCGCCGGGCTGCTCTCGGGTGGAGTCCTGGACCCGATCCTGCCTCTCGATTGATTGGGTGGGGTGCTCAGCCACCACGGTGCAGGCACAGCAATTACAGGACACTTCTGTCACTCATTGTGGATGCAAAATGGTGTCACTTGTATTTGTCCGCAGGCACACACTGCTGGGACTTTTTCCCTGGGTGTGGGGCTACTCACTTATTGCGACAATTAACTCTTGAATATGCTTGGGTATCCCCTCACTCACACTCTCGTCCGATAGACTTTTATAATTTACATATAATTTACTCCCACCACACTTCAGTTCTACAGCCGGGTTCACAACCCTTGTTCTGCATGCTTCTTCTCCTGTACTTGACCTGTTCGTTCTTGTCCTGTCCTTCCCACACAGGGTGTAGCACTACTGCCCCATACAACACTCATATCTAATGTTTCATTGTTCTAGATATATAGTGATTTAGTTTTCTCATCTTGTTTCCACTTAGTGCTTTGTCTTTTGTCTTCTTTTCTCACTCCCCTCTAGAAACTTTGTTCTGTTCGACTGATCGACTCTGATTCTCAATAAATATCCATTATAATACGTACTAAGAAACCACAGCGTTTGTCTTGTCCTGTCTCATCCGGTTCAGTTGACAAACAGATTTGACATCAGACATTCAAATGTAGCAGAAATACAATCACTAGTGGTGCTATTGCGATGGGACCACTGATGGCGTTCATGCAAAGTTCTTAAAATATTATATAACATTCAATTCTGTGGTCAAGCGCAGTGAGAAGTGCACAAATGAATATATTGGGGAAACAAGCTACCACTGAACAGGCGCATTTCACAAAACAGATGAGCCAATTCCTCAGGTCAAGACTTTGTTGTCTACCTACATCTAGAACTCTTTTGAGGACAGAAATGTGCATATTCTGGACAGAGAAGACAGATGGATTGAAAGAGGAGTAGACAGGCCATTACATGAAGGTCGAAAGACCATCTTTAAACAGAGCAGGTGGCTTTCGACACCACCTATCTCCCACATACAGTGGGTACGGAAAGTATTCAGAACCCCTTAAATTTTTCACTCCTTGTTATATTGCAGCCATTTGCTAAATTCATGAAGTTCATTTTTTCCTCATTAATGTAGACACAGCACCCCATATTGACAGAAAAAATTTAATTGTTGCAATTTTTGCAGAATTATTAAAAAAGAAAAAATGAAATATCACAGCCATAAGTAGTCAGACCCTTTGCTCAGTATTTAGTGGAACCACCCTTTTGAGCTTATACAGCCATGAGTCTTTTGGGGAATGATGCTAAATGTTTTTTCACACCTGGATTTGGGGATCCACTGCCATTCCTCCTTGCAGATCCTCTCCAGTTCTGTCAGGTTGGATGGTGAACGTTGTTGCACAGCCATTTTCAGTTCTCTCCAGAGATGCTCAATTGGGTTCAAGTCAAGGCTCTGGCTGGGCCATTCAAGAACAGTCACGGAGTTGTTCTGAAGTCACTCGTTTGTTATTTTAGCTGTGTGCCGAGGGTCATTGTCTTGTTGGAAGGTAAACCTTCGGCCCAGTCTGAGGTCCTGAGCGCTCTGGAGAAGGTTTTCATCCAGGATATCCCTGTACTTGGCCGCATTCATCTTTCCTTTGATTGCAACCAGTAGTCCTGTCCCTGCAGCTGAAAAACGCCCTCACAGCATGATGCTTCACTGTTGTGACTGTATTGGACAGGTGATGAGCAGTGCCTGGTTTTCTCCACAGATACCGCTTTGAATTAAGGCCAAAATGGTATATCTTGGTCTCATCAGACCAAACAATGTTATTTCTCACCATCTTTGAGTCCTTCAGGTGTTTTTTTTTTGCGAACTTGCGGGCTTTCATGTGTCTTGCATGAAGGAGAGTTTTCCGTCGGGCCACTCTGCCAGAAAGCCCCAACTGGTGGAGGGCTGCAGTGATGGTTGTCTTTCTAGAACTTTCTCCCATCTCCTGACTGCATGTCTGGAGCTCAGCCACAGTGATATTTGGGTTCTTCTTTACTCTTTTACCTCTCTTCCTCAGCTCACTGTGGCCGGACGGCCAGCTCTGGGAAGGGTTCTGGTCGCCTCAAACCAGAATCAGAATCACAATCATCTTTCTTTGCCAAGTACGCCAAAAACATGCAAGGAATTTGTCTCCGGTAGTTGGATCCGCTCTAGTGTGACAACAGAGAGTCAATAGACAGAGAATACTTTTGAGACTTAAAGAGACACAATATATATATATATATGTTTTTATGGGGGACAAATGTGCAAAAAGATGCAGAGTCCTCTAGCAATTAAAGCAGTTTGAAATGTCTAATAGAACAATAGTCCAGTGCAAAGGGCGCAGTGACTTCAAGAAATATATGCAGTTTAAAGTGACAAGTTGTGCGATAATCTGAGACAATGTTGATTGTACAAATGTTGCAGCTGCTACTCAGGCACATGAGTGGCCAGCATTGGTCAGCAACAGAGAGAGAGTGAGACTTGGCGAGACTACTTCAGTGAGTGCAAGAGTAATGTAATTGGCCGGACAGAAATGTGAGAACAAACTCGACAAAAAATTGGCAGCATGAAATTGTAAGTTAAGAAGTTCAAGAAGTTAATGGCAAGAGGGAAGAAGCTGTTGGAATGTCTGCTTGTTTTAGTTTGCATTGTTTGGTAGCGGCTACCTGGAGGAAGGAGCTGGAAGAGGTGGTGACCAGGATGTGGAGGGTCCAAGAGGATTTTGCATTTTCTTGTCTTAGTTCTGGCAGCGTGCAAGTCCTCAAGGGTGGTTAGGGGGGTACCGACAATCTTTTCAGCAGTTTTGATTGGGCGTGGCAGTCTGAGTTTGTCCTTTTTTGTAGAAGCACCAAATTAGACTGTGATGGAAGAACACAGGACTGATTCGATGACTGATGTGTAGAACTGCCTCAACAACTCCTGTGGCAGGCCATGCTTCCTCAGAAGCCGCAGGAAGTACATCCTCTGCTGGGCCTTTTTTATGTTGATATTGATGTTGATCTCCCACTTCAGGTCCTGAGAGAATGTAACAGAGCAGTAGGACAGTGTGAGGGGCAGCTGTGGTGAAGGATGCCTCCTGAAGTCCATGATCATCTCTACAGTCTTGAGCATGTTCAGCTACGGGTTGTATTGGCCGAACCACAGCACCAGCCGCTCCACTTCCTGTCGATACGCAGACTCGTCACCGTATTTGATGAGACCGATGACTGTGGTGTCGTCTGCAAACTTCAGGAGTTTAACAGCCGGGTGCGAGAGAGAGAAGAGCAGCGGAGAGAGGACACAACCTTGAGGTGGCCCAGTGCTGGTGGTGTGTGTAGATGAGGTGGTGTCTCCCAGCCTCACCTGCTGTGTCCTGCCCGTTAGGAACCTTTAAGTCCACTGGCAGATGGCAGGCGAGACACTGAGCTGGAGAAGCTTGGAGGAGAGGAGTTCGGGGATGATGGTTTTGAAAGCACAGCTGAAGTCCACGAACAGGATCCTCGCGTAGGGCCCCGCGCCGTCAAGGTGTTCTAGGATGAAGTGCAGTCCCATGTTGACTGCATCATCCGCAGACCTGTTTGCTCGGTAGGTCTAGCAGGGGGCCTGTGACTCTCTTGAGGTAGTCCAGCACAAGGCGTTCATAGGACTTCATGACCACAGATGACAGGGTGACAGGCCTGTGTCATTCAGACCTGAGATTGCAGGTTTCTTGGAGACTGGGATGATTGTGGAACGTTTGAAACAGGATGGTACTTTGCACAGTTTCACAGATCTATTGACAATCTGTGTGAAGACTGGACCGAGCTGGTCTGCGCAGAGTTTGAGGCAGGATGGGGACACAAAGTCTGGGACTGCCGCTTTGTTAATCTTTTGTTGTTTAATGATGCGTCTGTTCGTGGATGGTCAACGCAGAAGTCAGAGGTGTGATGGTGGTTGGTCGTGTGGATGGGTGGGGGGGGGGGGGGGGTGAAAGTGTCCTTTTCAAGTCTGCAGTCGAAGGTGTTCAAGTCATCGGCTAGTTTTTTATTGTTCTCAGCTTGGAGGGGTTGGTTGCTTGTAATTGGTTAGCGATTTTAATGCATGCCAGACTGATTTCGAGTCGTTAGCGGAAAACTGTTTTTCGAACTTTACTGCAGAGTTTCTCTTTGCAATGTTAATTTCTTTAGTCAGCTCATTTCTAGCATGATTATACAGGGCCTTATCCCCACTTCAACATGCGTCCTCTTTCGTCTGGCGAAGTTGCTTAAGTTTGGCAGTGAACCACGGCTTGTTGTTATTGAACATGCAAAATGACTTTGTTGGTACACACACCTCTTCACAGAAACTGATATAGGATGTGACAGCGTCCGTATATTCATCCAGGCTGCCAGCTGAATTTTCAAAGACACTCCAGTCTGTGCAGTCTCGACAGCTCTGAAGTTCTATCTTTGTTTCGTTGGTCCACTTTTTCACTGTTTTCACCGTAGGTGTCGCTCATTTAAGTTCTTGCCTGTACGCAAATTAAGCAGTGATCAGACGAGCCCAGAGCTGCACGAGGTATGGCACAATATACGTTATTTAGTATAGCAGTGGTCTAAAATTTTATTTTCCCTGGTAGGACAGTGTGCTGCTTTAGGGAGTTCGTGGTTGAGTTTAGCTTTGTTAAAGTCCCCAAGAATAATGAGGGGTGAGTCTGGATGTTTTTTTCCCCCATTTCATTTACTAGTTCAGCGAGTGTTAGCAGTACGGCATTCTTGTTAGCTTGAGGAGGAATGGGAACACCGGCGAGAATGAAAGATGCGAACTCACAAAGTGAGTAGAACGGCTTACAGTTCAAAAACAACGACTCTAAAGCTGCAGTGTGTTCTGAGCTCCGCAATGTCAGTACACCATTTTCCACTGATATAGAAGCATATCCCAACACCTTTTGTTTTCCCCAATCACTCCGTGACGTGGTCTGCCCGGTGTAGTGTGAAGCCCAGAAGCATTACAGTGCCACTGGGGATGCGTCCACAAAACCAAACCTCCGTAAAGCACAGGGCGGTGGAACGTCCGAAGTCTTTACTGGTTTTTGTCAGAAGATGACAAACCCCCCCAATGAGTAACTCGGGGAGAACGCTGAGCGGATTTGCGAAGGTTGGTGAAAGAAAGTCCCTGACTCCCTAATGTTGAGCAAGTCTTTCCTTGTGTAAGTGAGTCACGTAACGTCTCCAATGACGAACGAAAAACATAGACAATACTAGAGAGCGCGTAACCGAAGTGACCACACGGGTAGGCTCAATCTTCCTTTTATGGATTATGGAGGCCACTGTGCTTTTACGAACATTAAGTGCAGCAGAATGTTTTTTTTTTAACCTTTGCCAGATCTGTGCCTTGACACAATTCTGTATCTGAGCTCTTCAGGCAGTTCATTTGACCTCATGATTCTTATTTGTTCTGACATGCACTGTGACCTCTTAGGTCTTATATAGACAGGTGTGTGGGTTTCCTAATCAAGTCCAATCAAACACAGCTGGACTCCAATGACGGTGTAGAACCATCTCAAAGATGATCAGAAGAAATGGATAGCACCTGAGTTAAATATATGAGTGTCACAGCAAAGGGTCTGAATACTTATGGCTTTGTGAAAATTTACTTCTTTTTTAATAAATCTGCAAAAATGTAATCCATCCATCCATTTTCTGAGCCGCATTAAAGAGAATGAAAAATGGAAAGGCAGTTGGTCCTGATGACATTCCTGTGGAGGTATGGAAGCATCTAGGAGAGGTGGCTGTGGAGTTTTTGACCAGCTTGTTCAATAGAATTCTAGCGGGTGAGAAGATGCCTGAGGAATGGAGGAAAAGCGTACTGGTGCCCATTTTTAAGAACAAAGGTGATGTGCAGAGCTGTGGCAACTATCGAGGAATAAAGTTGATGAGCCACACAATGAAGTTATGGGAAAGAGTAGTGGAGGCTAGACTCAGGACAGAAGTGAGTGTTTGCGAGCAACAGTATGGTTTCATGCCTAGAAAGAGTACCACAGATGCATTATTTGCCTTGAGGATGTTGATGGAAAAGTATAGAGAAGGTCAGAAGGAGCTACATTGTGTCTTTGTAGATCGAGAGAAAGCCTATGACAGAGTACCCAGAGAGGAACTGTGGTACTGCATGCGGAAGTGTGGAGTGGCAGAGAAGTATGTTAGAATAATACAGGACATGTACGAGGGCAGCAGAACAGCGGCAGAACAGCGGTGAGGTGTAGGTGTGACAGAAGAATTTAAGGTGGACGTGGGACTGCATCAGGGATCAGCCCTGAGTCCCTTCCTTTTTGCAGTGGTGATGGATAGGCTGACAGATGAGGTTAGACTGGAATCCCCGTGGACCATGATGTTTTCAGATGACATTGTGATCTGCAGTGAAAGCAGGGAGCAGCTGGAGGAACAGTTAGAAAGATGGAGGCATGCACTGGAAAGAAGAGGAATGAAGATTAGCCGAAGTAAAACAGAATATATGTGCATGAATGAGAGGGGTGGTGGGGGAAGAATGAGGCTACAGGGAGAAGAGATAGCAAGGGTGGAGGACTTTAAATACTTGGGGACAACCGTCCAGAGCAATGGTGAGTGTGGTCAGGAAGTGAAGAAACGGGTCCAAGCAGGTTGGAACCGGTGGAGGAAGGACTCTTCTGTCTGTTATGTGACAGAAGAGTCTCTGCTCGGATGAAGGGCAAAGTTTATAAAACAGTGGTGATGCCAGCCATGATGTATGGATGAGAGACAGTGGCACTGAAGAGACAACAGGAAGCAGAGCTGGAGGTGGCGGAAATGAAGATGTTGAAGTTCGCTCTTGGAGTGACGAGGTTGGATAAAATTAGAAATGAGCTCATCAGAGGGACAGCCAAGGTTCGATGTTTTGGAGACAAAGTTAGAGAGAGCAGACTTCAATGGTTTGGACACGTCCAGAGGAGAAATAGTGAGTATATTGGTAGAAGGATGATGAGGATGGAGCTGCCAGGCAAGAGAGCTAGAGGAAGACCAAAGAGAAGGTTGATGGATGTCGTGAGGGAAGACATGATGGCAGTTGGTGTTCGAGAGGAGGATGCAGGAGATAGGCTTACATGGAAAAGGATGACGTGCCGTGGCGACCCCTAACGGGACAAGCCGAAAGGAAAATAAGAAGACGAATTAAGTAAAGCTGGTGCTTTGAAGATATGAAGAAGGAAGAAAAGCCCAGCTAGCAGCTGAAATGCGTAAATACTTTGGCTCAGACTCTCCCCATGAATCCCCATTCGTCATTCGTATTGACAGTAACGAATGACAAGCGAAACAGAACCGAATCATTACTCCTTGTACAAGTACTATTCTGCAATAATAGTCCAACAACCCTTCCTTGTGTGTCCCAATGATCCTCAGAGCTAAGTTGTCTGGGGCTTCACGCCCCTGGTAGGGTCACCCATGGCAAACAGGTCCTAGGTGAGGGACCAGACAAAACATGGCTCCCAAAACCCCGATGATGAATACGATAAATGGATATAGGTTTCCCTTGCCCGACGGGAGTCACCGGTGCCCCCCTCTGGAGCCAGGCCTGAAGGTGGGGCTGGAAAGCGAGCGCCTGGTGGCCGGGCCTGCATCCACCACCTGTGGGAGGGGCCATAGGGGTTGAGTGCAGTGTGAGATGGGCGGTAGCTGAAGGCGGGAACCTTGATGATCCGATCCCCGGCTACAGAAGCTGGCTCTTGGGATGTGGAATATACCTCTCTGGCAGAGAAGCAGCACAAGTTGGTGTGTGAGGTTGAGAAATTCCGACTAGGTATAGTCGGGCTCGCCTCCACACACGGCTTGGGCTCTGGTACCAGTCCTTTTGAGATAAGTTGGACAATCTTCCACTCTGGAGTTGCCTACAGTGAGAGGCGCCGAGCAGGTGCAGGTATACTTATTGCCCCCCGGCTCGGCGCCTGTACATTGGGGTTCACACCGTTGGACGAGAGGGTAGCCTCGCTCCGCCTTCGGGTGGGGGTATGGGTCCTGACTGTTGTTTGTGCCTATGCAGCAGTTCAGAGTACCCACTCTTTTTGGAGTCCTTGGAAGGGGAGCTGGAGAGCGCTCCCGCTAGGGACGCCATCGTTCTGCTGGGGAATAGCAATGCTAATGTGCGCAATAACAGTGAGACCTGGAAAGGTGTGATTGGGGGCAACGGCCCCCCGATCAGAACCCAAGTGGTGTTCTGTTATTGGACTTCTGTGCCACAGATTGTCCAGAACGAACACCATGTTCAAGCATCAAGATGTCTACACGTGCACTTGGTACCAGGACACCCAAGGTCGCAGTTCGATGATCGTCTTTGTGGTCGTGTCATCGGACTTGCAGCCGAATGTCTTGGACACTCGGGTGAAGAGAGGGACGGAGCTGTCAACCGTTCACCACCCGGTGGTGAGTTGGCTCCGATGGAGGGGGAAGATGCCGGTCCAACCTGGCAGGTCCAAATGTATTGTGAGGTTCTGCTGGGAACGTCTGCCAGAATCCCCTGTCAGAAGGAGTTTCAACTCCTACCTCCGGCTGGCCAAGCGGAATGCAGCTTTGGTGGTCGCTGAGGCAAAACCTCGGACATGGGAGGAGTTCGGTGAGGCCATGGAGAACGATTTCCATATGGCTTCGAGGAAATTCTGGTCCACCACCGGGTGTCTCGAGAGGGGGAAGCAGGGCACCATCAACACTGTGTACAGTGGGGATGGGGCCCTTCTGACCTCGACTCGGGACGTTGTGAGTGAGTGGGGAGAATACTTCAAAGATCTCAATTCCACCGACACGTCTTCCCATGAGGAAGCAGGGTCTGGGGTCTCTGAGGCGGGCTCTCCAATCTCTGGGGTTGAGGTCACCGAGGTGGTTAAAAAGCACCTCTGTGGCAAGGCCTCCGGGGGTGAATGAGATTCGCCCGGAGTTCCTAAAGGCTCTGGATGTTTTGGGGCTGTCTTGGTTGACACGCCTCTGCAACATCGCATGGACATCGGGGACAGTGCCTCTGAATTGACAAACTGGGGTAGTGGTCCCCCTTTTAAAGAAGGGGGACAGGAGGGTGTGTTCCAACTACAGGGGTATGACACTCCTCAGCCTCCCTGGTAAGGTCTATTCCGGGGTGCTGGAGAGGAGGGTCAATTGGGAAGGTGAATCTCAGATTCAGGAGAAGCAGTGTGGTTTTCGTCCTGGCCGTGGAACAGTGGACCAGCTCTACACCCTCGGCAAGGTCCTCGAGGGTGCATGGGAGTTCGCCCAACCAGTCTACATGTGTTTTGTGGACTTGGAGAAGTACCTTTGACTGTGTCCCTCAGGGATTCCTGTGGGAAGTGCTTCGGGAGAATGGGGTACCCAACCCCCTGATACGGGCTGTTTGGTCTCTGTACAACCAGTGTCAGAGTTTGGTCCGCATTGCCGGCAGTAAGTTGGACTCGTTTCTGTTGAGGGTTGGACCAAGGCGGAACTTCGTCACCGATTGTGTCCATTGCTTTTATGGACAGAATATCTGATTTGGTGGGCAGAATGTCTGATTTGGTGGCCTCAGTATTGCATCTCTGCTTTTTGCAGACGATGTGGTTCTGTTGGCTTCACAAGCCGTAATCTCCAACTCTACTGGAGCGGTTCGCAGCCGCAGTTCGCAGCGCATCGGTGCAGCATCTGCAGTGATGCGGACTTTGTATCGGTCCGTTGGGGTGAAGAAGCTCAGCTGAAAGGCGAAGCTGTCAGTTTACCGGTCGATCTAAGTTCCTACCCTCACCTATGGTCACGAGCTGTGAGTCGTGACCAAAAGAACAAGAACCCGGATGCAAGCAGCCGAAAATAGTTTCCTCCGTAGGGTGTCCGGTCCTCTCCCTTAGAGATAGGTTGAGAAGCTTGGTCATCTGGGACTGACGCAGAGTAAAGCTGCTGCTCCTACACATTGAGAGCAGATGAAGTGGCTTGGGCATCTGATTAGGATGCCTCCTGGACGCCTGAGGTGTTCCTGGCACGTCCCACCGGGAGGAGACCCCGGAGACGACCCAGGACATGCTGGAGAGACTACGTCTCTCGGCTGGCCTGGAAGATCTCGGGATCCCCTCGGAAGAGTTGGATGAAGTCCAGGCCTCCCTGCTAAAGCTACTGCCCCCGCGACACGACCTCGGATAAGCGCAAGAAAATGGATGGATGGATGAATAGTCCAACAAAGGAAAAATCCGCTGGCACGTATTGGCTGCCAGGTCTTAGCCACCACATCTCCCTTTGGAAACGTTTTTTTTTTTTCGCATTTGTTTAAAATTTAAACACTTTAACCAGTATCCCTTGTCGTACCTTGGTCAAAGGTAGAAGTCTGTGTCTCTTTTGGTTGTCGGTGCCCTAAATCCTCGCTGCCTAGTCCTTCATGCCTTGGAACAAGCCTTTCCATCAAGCCAGCGAGCTACTTAGCCTGCTGGCTAGCTTGCCAGCTCTCATAATCTTTCACGCTGAGTTGGATAAAATTTCTCAAATTCAGTCTGCCGTGGTCGCTTCTGATGTGGCACAGCCATGAATAGCACTGCTGCTATTCGAAGCTAAGCTGAGGGAAGCCTCCTGTAGCTTTTTTTTTTTTTAAACACATTTTAAGAAGATGCTCACCAAGTCAAAATGGCGATGGTCATAAAACCATAATCGTGGAATATTTTGTTTTGTGAAGTAAATGTGGTGTGGCAACAGCCCTCCACAGAATAAAGCAGTATGTTGTTGTTTGATTCGTTCTGATCACCGACAACCCAAATGAGGACAAGCGTGATTTAAAAAAAAATAATAATAAATCAGAGGAAGACAAAGAGCCACCTGGAAAAGATCTACAGTACAATAATTAAGGGCAACGGGGAAAATCCTGGAAGGAACTCGAATAGTGTGCAAGAAAAATAACAATAGAGTTCAGTAATTGATTGCCATATTCATTATAGTAAATTTTAACTTGTAGTCATTATTAGTTTTTAATTTAAATGTAATTACATATTTACCTAAAACGTGATAACATAAAAATGATTGTATTTATTCTTCTTCTTATTATTATTATTATTATACATTTGTACCAATGCAAATCTAATGCCATACTCCAAATACACAGAGGTTACCGTACCATATCAACTTCCGAGATACTGTCCAAGCTCTCCACCTGAACATCTACTCCCACAGGGATAGCAGGACCTTAAAAACAAAATCACACAAAGAACCAGATGTAAAATCATGAATGGAAATTTGAAGCTACTGTATGTTGCTAAATAAGGCGCATGTGCCAGCTCAAAGCCCGCCAAAGAAATGTGGGCTGCAAATGCTTGAAAACTGCATGATTCCTTTATGTTTATGCAATATTATGCAACTGTAGACCACAGTCCCCATAATGCATGGGAATTTGCCTAATCGTGGTATCAAACCACTTAAGGCTGTTTTTAGCAAGATTAGTAGTGATTGAGATGAAAAAAAAAGAGGAATAGATCCAAAGTGTCCCAAAAAATTGTTTATGCTGAAGTAGGGGATTTTTACAACTGACAGAGACGGTAATGATGAATTATATGCTTGCGCTTAAAAGAAACACCACGATTTGTCTTTGGGCTTTGGGACCAAAGTGTCATGTTCAAAAGCCATTACTAATAAATTGCCATTACAAATAAATTGTAATTGGAAGAAAAAAAAAAAGCAATTTGAGAGCTGTGACTTCCTGGCCCTTGAGCAAGGCAGCAATTTAATGACTTCCACGCATGTGAAATCCTGAGAGGTTTTCTGTACCTCGCACAAGGGCAACTTGGCAAAGCTCAGTAAACAAAATATAATTTCTCCAGCAAGCATTCCTGGTTTCTGGCACAACAATTTCAGCTTCACTCTGAATTCAGTACATCACCTTCCCTCATTTCTGGATGCACCTGCAATGCAACTACTTTTGAATTTGTTCTAGTTGTTTTTTTTTTTTGCCAGTTTCTTAATTGCGACAAAGTGTAATTTGCTGGGTAACAGCTGGCTGATGGTGTAACAGATTGTTTGTGAATGCAAATCTAAACAGGAAGCAGGAGGAATGGTTGCCAGCTTAATCTGCTCAGGATTGCTGGGGTTGAGAGCCTGCCACATACTAAAGCTACACACCATGAGAGTTGCATTTCAAGCCACCTAAAAAACACCAAATCAATGCAGTTAATAGATAAGGCCATACTGTACTTTGACTCAAAATATTTGATGGGCTTGGGTTATTAACTGGGAGGTGATCATTTTTACGACATTGCGCCAAGCAACAGATTACATCGCATGTCACGTTGGTGCTCAGCGATAAAAAACCAAGGCTGTTTTCCTATGATCACTAGTTTGGGCATGGCAACAGAGTTACGGTTGAAATAAAATTATTTCATTTCGATTTTGCAGAAACCATGATGCACTATTTTTCATCATTTTGCCTTTCAAAATCTTCACTTTAAACTCTGGTCAAAAAGATATTAGGTTTACGATGGAATTCCGTTCCTATGGCGGCGATGGAACCTGGATACGTGCACCAGGCATTAGGTAATTTTCCCTTTCCTCAGTTATTCTGTTCAGGGAAGCACTAAACTACCAACAACCTACATTCAGGTGTGATCAATTGGAAGGCATGCCCCCTTCTTTGTTCAGTGTGGCCTGAGAGTAGTTGGAGGTCTCCTGATTAGCACATCTGCCTCACATTTCTGAGGTTCG
Organism: Phycodurus eques; assembly: GCF_024500275.1. Classification (NCBI taxonomy): domain Eukaryota; kingdom Metazoa; phylum Chordata; class Actinopteri; order Syngnathiformes; family Syngnathidae; genus Phycodurus; species Phycodurus eques. The sequence continues at coordinate 25,098,732 of NC_084538.1, forward strand.
GGCTTTGAATTTCAGCCTTTCTCTGTGGGGTTGGGATGTTTTCCCCATGCTTGCATGGATTTTTCCTCATGCTTCCTTGGGTTTTCTCTGACTGCCTCCCACATCCCAAAAACATGGCGACTTTATGTGTGCCTTGTGATTGACGCCAACCAGTCCAAGGTGTACCCCACTTCTCACCCAAAGTTAGCTGGGATAGGTACCAGTCACCCATGACCCTAATGAGGACAGGCGCAATAGAAAATGAAAGGACATCTATTAAGAATCTACAGTGGGAGGAATAATTATTTCATCCCCTGCTGAATTCATAACTTTGGTCAATTACAAAGCAATTTTAAATTTTTTATAACATTTTGAATTTGCATTGCACATACATACACACACGCACGCATGCGCACACACACAAATACACTCACACACAGATGCACACACACAAATAAAAAGCGTGGGTAAGTGTTTCTTGTTGTTTGTTGTTTTACTCACTGTTTCTGGTATTTTACAATATTCACAAAAACTATGTTTATGAAAAACATTGAGTGAGTGATTCGAGTTGCGGTACTAACTATTGACAGAATAGGTGACTTCACATGCAGCGACTTGTACATTTGAACAATTAACATTTTTGGTGTACCAAGAAACAAACATAACAAGAGGGTTAAGAGAGAATGATACAGTGCTGTAAAAGTAATTTTGGCCATTAGAATTGCCCTCAAATTTAAAGGCTAAATCTGAAATATTGCGAAACCACGTATTTTCTGAAAAGCACATGATGACCTCTATATAGTAAACAAAACAACTGATTCTGAGCCCACACATCAAGTGATCTGTCTGATGGGCTTTCCCTGTCTTCCTTCTATGCAGATTAACAACAAGATTAATCTGTTATTCTATTGAGGATTAAAAGCAATAATACCTCCCACATGTCAGCCACACTCAACCCCTCAGTCTGTATATATATATATATATATATATATATATATATATATATATGTGTGTGGGTCAAGTTTATATAATTTCATCAATAACGGTAAAGACATTTAATTGCATTTTGAAAATCAAGTCATTTTACTGATAGCTATCAGAAAAATTATTTTAAGTGATGCCGGCACGATGAACGATTGGTTAGCACTTCCGCCTCGCAGTTCTGGGGACCAGGGTTCAAATCCCGGCCCCGCCTGTATGGAGTTTGCATGTTCTCCCGTGCCTGCGTGGATTTTCTCCGGGCACTCCTGTTTCCTTCCACATCCCAAAAGCGTGCGTGGTCGGTTGATTGACGACTCTAAATTACCCGTAGGTGTGAATGTGAGTGCGGATTGTTGTTTGTTTCTATGTGCCCTGCGATTGGCTGGCGACCGGTTCAGGGTGTACCCCACCTCCTGCCCGAAGATAACTGGGATAGGCTCCAGCCCCCCTGCGACCGACGTGAGGATAACCGGGAAAGGAAATGGATGGATGGATGGATCTTAAGTGACATTTTTAACACTTTTAAAGTTAAAATGTCTTTACCGTTATGTGTCCCAAATGAAATTTCATAATTTGCAATGTTTTTTGAAGATGCTAATTACATTTCTGGAAAAAAATATAATTCTCCCGCCTATTGCTTAATATGCCTTTATCATGAAAACATGCAAAAGCATCTCAGTGTCTTGAGTTCCTTTTTTTGGTTATTTGACCAATGGTCCTTCTATGTCACTCAAACTGTGTTTACCAATAATGCCACGAGAGGGAGACTCATTCTGTTTTTGCAATACACCAGAGCGATATGTGATCTGAAGTGCCAGGATGTGGCAGCCATTTTGCATTCACACAATAGCAGACAGCAAAATAGATGGTGTTATTTCTGAGATATGTATGAATTTGTGAAAGACTATTGTCCATTATAAATATATGAAGACAAGACTGTAATGGGTTAAACGAGTTGTTAGGCTCATTCATGCACTTATATCCGCAGAGTTTGAAGGGCAACACATGAAAATTGTGTAGCTCACATGGTCACTATTAGAGCTGGGCAATATGGCGAAATAGATCCAGGAATCTCGTTTGATATGCGTCCTTAATTAAAAAATTAGCAGGGATGCATAACGTAGGATCAATCTACGTTTTAGGGCGCAGAGCTATGGCAAAGTACTCCGTCGTGGTGGTGGAAATCCGGCATGTGATATTTTTTTTTTTTTGACGAGACAGGACTATGGTCGCACATGTGACCTAATTTCTGAATGTTGTGCCAAAAAAAAAAAAAAGAGGGTGCGTACAGGTGCCCAGTCATTTCAGGAAGAAAAAAAGATTTCTGCGACTTGAAAGCACCCACATGAAAGCCATCGTGGTCTGCAAACCAATCAGAGATAGTGAAGGGCGGGGACCCTCCGTCTGATTGGCCATGTGTGCGTGTGCCTGCATGTGCATGCACGTGTGTGTGCCTGCGTGTGTGAGTGTGTGTGTGTGTGTGTGTGTGTGTGTGTGCGTGTATGCTTTTGAAATCAGAATCATATTTATTTGCCAAGTATGTCAAAAACACAAGGAATTTGTCTCAGGTATTTGGAGCCGCTCTAGTATGACAACAGACAATTGACAGAGAATACTTTTGAGACATAAAGAAATAAAAAACACAGTCACTGAGCAATAAAGGGTTACCAGTAATGCGGACGCTTGCATACACGAAGCTATGTTTTGTGACTGTGAGGTGCACAGTTAATGGAATTAATGGAATTAGTTCCAAAGCCTAACACCACCGCTGCGATGTGGGAACATTTTGTATTCAAGCCAGATGAATGCGGCCATCCTGCTAACATCATGAGCTGATACGTCAAATTTGTATGAAGTCGCAACAAAGACAACACGACTTAAAACCTCAAGGCGACAAGATCACTTTTAAACATAACCATCCCACCCAAATTCTTCAGCTGGGAACAAAAATACACGGTGGGAATTTTCCCGTTTCCTGTCATGTTGCAGTTATGGTACCCTTTGCCCAACAATGCAAATACAAATGTGACAGTGTATATGGTGCATGTATGCTCACATTATGTACAATATAGCATTACTCACTATTGTAAGAGATGTAGCCATTGAACATGTTGACAAAGCTGTGTTTAAAGAAAGGCTGCAGACTTTTGAAAAGTAGTGCAATCTTGAATAAAAACAGGTTGCTTTGATCGACTTGTGTTGCTTGTTGTTGCCACTTGGCACTTTTTCTGAACCAACTTGAAACTTGATTGGCAGAATATTCAGAATCAGAAACCTCTTTATTTGCCAAGTATGTCAAAAACATACAAGGAATTCTATCTCCGATAGTTGGAGCCGCTCTTGTACGACTGTAAACAGCCATTTAAACAAAAAATACTTTTGAGACATAATAACACACTACGCCGAGTCACTGAGCAATGAGAGTTTACCAGTCACGTGGTAATGCTGATACAAGTACAGTTGTGCAGATAATGCGGAGTTCGCTACCAATTTAATGGGTGGGTAGGGGAAAACCGACGATTTTTCCGGCAGTTCTGATTGTCCGTGGTAGTCGGAGTTTGTCCTTTTTGTGGGAGCACCAAACCAGACTTTGATGGATGAACACAGGACCGTGTCGATGACTGCTGTGTCAAAATGCCTAAACAGCTCCTGTGACAGGCCATGCTTTCTGAGAAGCCCCAGGAAGTACATCCTCTGCTGGGCCTTTTTGAGGATGGAGTTGATGTTGGTCTCCCACTTCAGGTCCTGAGAGATTGGAATTCCCAGGAACTTGAACGTCTCGATGGTTGGCCCTGTGTGTTGGACAGCGTGAGGGGCAGCTGTGGCGAAGGATGCTTCCTGAGGTCCACAATCATCTCTACAGTCTTGAGCGTGTTCAGCTCCAGGTTGTGTCTGTCGCACCAAAGCCCCAGCTGCTCCACTTTCTGCCGATATGCAGACTCATCCCGTCGTCAATAAATAATCTATTTCTCACTTCAGTCAGGCGTGCTTCCTCAAGCTCTTAAAGTAGCTGCCATTAAACCTTTGCTTTTTTTTGGTCAATGTCTTTATGTCTCAAAAGTGTTCTCTGTCAATTGACTGTCTGTTGTCGTACTAGAGCGGCTCCAACTACCGGAGACAAACAGAGAAAAATAGAACGCTGGACGCTTCCATGTTAGCAAGCTATAGACCCATCTCAAATCTCCCTTTCATAGCCAAGATTGTTGAGAAAGTAATTTTTAACCAACTCAGCAATATCTTGAACTTAAATTCACTTTTTGACACATTTCAATCAGGTTTCCAAACACATCACAGTACAGAATCTCCTCTTGTCAAAGTGCTGTATGGTATAAGGTTTAATACTGACTCAGGAAACGTGTCAATTCTGGTCTTGTTGGACCTCAGTGCGGCTTTTGATACGGTAGATCATAATATACTGCTGAACAGGTTGGAAGCGTGGGTAGGACTAACTGGAACAATCCTTAAATGGTTCAGGTCCTACCTGGAGGAAAGGAGTCATTTTTTAACCAACTCATCGACTGGCAATGACCTATGGGGTTCCTCAAGGGTCAGTTATTGGACCCCTCCTATTCAGCCTGTATATGCTACCCTTGGGTCAAATTCTTCAGAACTTTAATTTTGACTATCATAGATATGCAGATGACACACAGTTATATCTAGCAGTGTCTCCAGATGACTATAGTTCAATTGAGGTGTTGTGTCACTGTCTAAAAAAGATACATAACTGGATGAGCCAAAATCTTCTTCAATTAAACCACAACAAAACTGAGATAATTGTTTTTGGCAATAAAGCAAAGTGCAATTTGCTGTTAGTAAATACCTGGTGTCACTCTCTTTAAAAAAAAAAGACCAAGTCCGAAACCTAGGTGTTCTGATAGATTCCGACCTGACTTTCAACTGTCATATCAAATCAATTACTAAAACTGCCTTCTACCATCTGAAGAACATATCCAGAGTGAAGGCATGCATGTGTCAAACAGACCTGGAGAAGCTCATCCATGCTTTTAGCTCCAGTAGAATTGACTATTGTAATGGTCTTCTGACTGGACTCCCCATAAAGAACAATAAACAGCTGCAGCTCATTTAGAATGCTGCAGCTCGGGTTCTGACCAGAACAAAGAAGTCAGGACATATTACTCCAATTCTATAGTCTTTACACTGGCTTCCATTCAGCTTTAGAATAGAAGAATATAAAGTATAATGAAAAGTAATATATAAAGTTCTGCTACTGGTCTATAAATCACCAAACGGTTTAGGTCCTGAATACATGAATGAAATGCTAATGGGATATAAACCCAGTAGGGCTCTGAGATCGACAGACTCAGGTCAAATAGTGGAGCACAGAGTCCAAAGCGAACATGGTGAAGCAGCATTTAGCTATTATGCTGCGCACAAAAGGAATAAGTTGCCAACAGAAGTGACGTCAGCCCCAAGTGTGCATGTTTTTAAGTCCAGGTTGAAAACTCTTCTTTTTTCCCATGCTTTCTAGACCATTTCCACTTTTAAATGATCTTTCTGGCAGTGTACGCTGTTTTAATTGTATTTTTATTTTATTTTATTGTTTTGTCTTTGTTTTAAACGTTTATAAGTAGTTTTTTGTTTTGGTTTTTAAATGATACTACTCATGTAAAGCACATTGAGTTACCTTGTGGATGAAATGCGATATATAAATTTAAACATAAATACATTTGCTTTGCTTTATATCAGCGGCACGGTGGACAACTGGTTAGAACGTCAGCCTCACAGTTCTGAGGACCCGGGTTCAATCCCCGGCCCCGCCTGTGTGGAGTTTGCATGTTCTCCCCGTGCCTGAGTGGGTTTTCTCCGGGCACTCCGGTTTCCCAAAAACATACATTAACTGGAGACTTTAAATTGCCCGTAGGTGTGACTGTGTGTGCGACTGGTTGTTTGTTTGTATGTGCCCTGCGATTGGCTGGCAACCAGTTCAGGGTGTACCCCGCCTCCTGCCCGATGACAGCTGGGATAGGCTCCAGCACGCCCGCGACCCTAGTGAGGAGAAGCGGTTCAGAAAATGGATGGATGGATGCTTTATATCAGTGGCATAAAAAAACATTGATACAATACTCACGTTTGTCATCATAGTTTTGGGGAAATATAGTCAAAAAAATTTGCTATTGTGACAGGCCTAAACACATGTAATACAGGGTGATTGAAAAGTAACTCCCTATTTTAAAATACTTAGAATTTATTCATATGTTGTCATCTATCCATCCATTTTCTGTAGCGCTTTATCCTCACTCAGGTCGCGGGCATGCTGGAGCCTCTCCCAGGTATCTTCGGGCAAGAGGCGGGGTACACCTTGAACTGGTCGCCAGCCAATAGCAGGGCACATATAAACAAACAACCATTCGCGCACACATTCACACCTATGGGCAATTAAGAGTCTTCAATCAACCTACCATGCATGTTTTTGGGATGTGGGAGGAAACCGGAGAGCCCGGAGAAAACCCACGTTGGCACAGGGAGAACATGCAAACTCCACACAGACAAGGCTGGGATTTTCTGCCCATATGTTGTCATATTTTTCTTAATTTTTTTTGTGTATGTTCCATGATGTAAGGAGCAAGTCTATTCTACCAAACCAACAACTTTGGAAGAACTTGAAGTGCGAATACGAGAAGTTATGTCTTTCATTCCACAAGAGTTCCTTGTGAAATCAGTTAATGCGGTTGCCAGGCGGCTTGAGAAACTGGTGGCTAATGCTGGCGCCCATATGGAATTTTAAATAAAACTCCATGCATTACACTTTACTCTCATGTTCATTTCTTGTAAGAATTATTATTGTTAATTAAGTACTTATTAATTAAGTACTTAAAAATAGGGAGTTACTTTTCAATCACCCGGTATATTGCAAGAGAGCAAGAGCAATGGATAACAGAATCAGAATCAGAATGATTTTTATTTTGCCAAGTATGTCCAAAAAACACAAGGAATTTGTCTCCGGTAGTTGGAGCCGCTCTTGTACGACAAGAGAGTACGACAAGAGACAAGAGAGTCAATTGACAGAGAATACTTTTGAGACATAAAGACATTGACAAAAAACAGTCACTGAGCAATAAAAGGTTGCTAGTAATCTGGTAATACCAGTACAATTATGATTAGTTTTTGGACAATTGTGCAAAAAGATCCAGAGTCCTTTAGCAATTAGAGAAGTTTGAATGACTAATATAGCAATAGTCCGGTGCAATGACCATTGTGCAAAGGGCGCCGAGACTTCCAGGAATGTATGCAGTTTAAAGTGACTAGTCGTGCGATAGTCTGGGACAAAGTCGATTGAGCAAATGTTGCAGATACTCCTCAGTCAGTGTGCAAGTGGTGGAGATGCTACTCTGGCATGAGTGGCCAGTATTGCTCAACAACAGATATGCAAATAGTGCAGCGTGGCGAGACTACGACAGTGAGTGCACGAGTAATGTATAATTGGCCTGACATAAATGTGAGAACAAACTCAAGACATAAAATTGGCAGCATGTTGCAATGGAATTGTAAGTTAGCTGTTTAAGAAGTTGATGGCAAGAGGGAAGAAGCTGTTGGAATGTCTGCTAGTTTTAGTTTGCATTGTTCGGTAGCGCCTACCTGAGGGAAGGAGCTGGAAGAGCTGGTGACCAGGATGTGGAGGGTCCAAAAGGATTTTGGTGTACCAAATTTCTCAGTGCAAAAAACCCCACACCATAGCAGAGGAGCTGATACTGCCTGCAGCAGTTGACATGGTCTTCGTCATGCTGGATGACGGAAGTGCTGCAAAACTAAAAACCATCCCGTTGTTCAACGACACTGTCACCAGACATATAAAGGACATCACAAACGATCTCCAAGAACAGCTGGTGGATAAACTCAGAGACAAACGTTTTGCCTTACAATTTGATGAAGCAACTGACGGTAATAAAGACTGCTTGTTTATTCTATATGTACGTTTTGATTTTTCAAATTCCCTGTGTGAGGATCTACTTTTTTTGTAAATATGTCAGAGACAGAGCCACAGCTGAAGAGTGATTCAAAATGCTGGACAGCTTCCTGTCTGAGAATGGGCTAACATGGAAGAACTGCATTGGTGTTTGTAGTGATGGTGCTCAGACCATGGCAGGGATGAGAAAAGGACTTCGATCATCATCATCATCATCATCATCATCATCATCATCATCATCATCATCATCATCATCATCATCATCATCATCATCATCATCATCATCATCATCATCATCATCATCATCATCATCATCATCATCATCATCATCATCATCATCATCATCATGGGTAGCCGTACTTAAGCCAATGGTTAAGCTCATCACCTGCCACCGTGGGGGACCTAGGTTCAAGCCCCCGACTGGACCATCCGCCAACATCCCCAGGACTCACGGCTGTGGTGTCCTTGAGCAAGACACCGAAATCGGGGGTATCGGTGATCCAAGATGGCGCCTACCAGTGTGGTCGCCTCGGTAACGCGCTCTCTAGTATTGTCTTTGTTTTTGTGTTTTTCGTCCGTCTTTGGAGACCTTACACGACTCACTTACACAAGGGGAGACCTGCTAACCATCAAGGAGGCTACTCCGGACTTTCTGTCACCAACTTTCGAATATCCGCTCAGTTTTTTCCCCGAGTTACTCACCGGAGCGGCGTCCGCGGTTTTCCGGGCATGGAGATGGAAGCGGCACCACAGAGGGAAGCGAGCCGGCATTCAGGTGAAACTCCGCAACAGAGGACACAGATTGGCGTTCCCGTCGATCCACCTCGCGAATGTACGCCCCCTACCCAACAAAATGGACGAGCTTCATCTTCTGTTAAAGACCAGTAAAGACTTCGGATGTTACGCGGCCATGTGCTTCACGGAGACCTGGCTTTGCGACGCTGTACCAGATGGTGCCGTCATGCTTCCCGGCTTCAACATTCATCGAGCGGACCGCGACATGGAATCATCGGGAAAAACAAAGGGCGGCGGGATATGCCTCCATATCAATGAAAAATGGTGTACGGACGTCACGGTGCTCAGCACACACTGTAGCCCGCATTTGGAGTTGCTATTCTTAAATTGTAAACCATTCTACTCGCCACGTGAGTTTGCATCGTTCATACTGGCTGGAGTCTATATTACGCCTCAAGCTAACACAAACGCCGCAGTGCTAACGGTTGCCGAACAAGTCAACAAAATTTAAAAAAAACACCCGGACTCACCCCTCATTATTCTCGGGGACTTTAACAACGCTAAACTCAACCACGAACTCCCTAAATACAAGCAGCACATCGACTGTCCTACCAGTGAAAATAATACTTTCGACCACTGCTACACTACGGTAAAAAACGCATACCGTGCAATACCTCGTGCAGCCCTGGGCTCGTCTGATCACTGCTTAATTCACTTAATACCGACGTACAGGCAAGAACTTAAATGTGCGAAGCCTACAGTGAAAACAGTCAAAAAGTGGGCCAATGAAGCCAAGATGGAACTTCAAAGCTGTTTAGACTGCACAGACTGGAGTGTCTTTGAAAATTCAGCTGGCAGCCTGGATGAATATACGGACACTGTCACATCCTATATCAGTTTGTGTGAAGAGGTTTGTGTACCAACAAAATAATTTCGCACATTCAACAACAACAAGCCGTGGTTCACTGCTAAACTTAAGCAGCTTCGCCAAGCTAAGGAAGACGCATATCAGAGCGGGGACAGGGCCCTGTATAACCGAGCTAGAAACCAGCTGACTAAAGAAATTAACATTGAAAAGAGGATCTATGCAGCAAAGTTGGAAAAACAGTTTAGCGCAAACGACTCAGGTTGGCGATCAGTCTGGCATGCATTCCAATCGCTGACTAATTACAAGCGACGATCCGCCCAAGCTGAGAACAATAGCACACTAGCCAACGACTTGAATACCTTCTACTGCAGATTTGAAAAGGACAGTTTCACACCACACACCCACCCGGCCGCACCCGCGACCACAACCACACCTCTGACTTCTGCGTTAACCATCCATGAACAGGATGTGAGACGCATCTTCAAACAACAGAAGATTAACAAAGCGGCAGGCCCAGACCATGTGTCCCCATCCTGCTTCAAAGTCTGCGTGAACCAGCTCGCTCCAGTCTTCCCTCAGATCTTCAACAGATATTTGGAAATGTGCAAAGTTCCATCCTGTTTCAAACGCTCCACCATCATTCCAGTCCCCAAGAAACCTGCAATCTCTGGTCTGAATGACTACAGGCCTGTCGCTTTGACATCTGTGGTCATGAAGTCCTTTGAACGTCTCGTGCTGGACCACTTCAAGAGTGTCACAGGTCCCCTGCTGGACCCCCTGCAGTTTGCCTACCAAGCGAACAGGTCTGCGGATGATACAGTCAACATGGGACTGCACTTCATCCTAGAACACCTCGACAGTGCAGGGACCTACTCGAGGATCCTGTTCGTGGACTTCAGCTCAGCGTTCAACACCATCATCCGTGAACTCCTTTCCTCCAAGCTTCTCCAACGTCCCACCTGCCATCTGCCAGTGGATTTACAGCTTCCTGACGGGCAACACAGCAGGTGAGGCTGGGGGAGCCCACCTCATCCACATGCAGCATCAGCACTGGTGCGCCCCAAGGTTGTGTCCTCTCTCCGCTGCTCTTCTCTCTCTACCCGAACGACTGCATCTCAGCGAACCCGACTGTCAAACTCCCGAAGTTTGCAGATGACACCACTGTCATCGGCCTCATCAAGGACGGTGACGAGTCTGCATATCGACAGGAAGCGGAGCGGCTGGAGCTGTGATGCGACCGACACAACCTGGAGCTGAACACGCTCAAGACTGTAGAGATGATCGTGGACTTCAGGAGGCATCCTTCACCACAGCTGCCCCTCACGTTGTCCAGCTGCCTTGTGTCAACCGTCGAGACCTTCAAGTTCCTGGGAATTACAATCTCTCAGGACCTGAAGTGGGCGACCAACATCAACTCCGTCCTCAAAAAGGTCCAGCAGAGGATGTACTTCCTGCGGCTTCTGAGAAAGCACGGCCTGCCACGGGAGATGCTGAGACAGTTCTACACAGCTGAATCATTGAATCCGTCCTGTGTTCTTCCATCACAGTCTGGTTTGGTGCTGCTACAAAAAAGGACAAACTCCGACTGCAACGGACAATAAAAACTGCTATAAAAACTGCTGAAAGGATTGTTGGTACCCCCCTACCCATCATTGAGGACTTGCATGCTGCCAGAACTCAGACAAGGGCGTGCAAAATCCTCTCGGACCCTCCGCACCCCGGTCACCAGCTCTTCCAGCTCCTTCCCTCAGGGAGGCGCTACCGATCAATGCAAACTAGAACTAGTAGACATTCCAACAGCTTCTTCCCTCTTGCGATCAACTTCTTAAACACCTAACCTATAATTCCATTACAACAAGCTGGTAATTTTTTGACTTGATTTCGTTGTGACATTTCTGTGGGCCCAATTATGTATTACTCGTACACTCACTGTAGTTGTCTCGCCATGCTGCACTATTTGCATACACTGGCCACTCATGCCAGAGTAGCATCTGCTCCATTTGCACACTGATTGAGGAGTATCTGTAACATTTGCACAACCGACATTGTCCCAGATGATCGCACTACTCGTCACTTTAAACCGCATACTCTCCTTGAAGTTTGAGCGCCCTTTGCACAATGGTCATTGCACTGGTCTATTGCAATATTAGTCATTCGAACTGCTTTAAGTGCTCGAGGACTCTGCATCTTTTTGCACAATTGTTTTTTTTGTCAATGTCTTTATGTCTCTAAAGTGTTCTGTAAATTGATTGTCTGTTGTACTGGAGCGGCTCCAACTACCAGAGACAAATTCCTTGTGTGTTTTGGACATACTTGGCAAATAAAGATGATTCTGATTCTTCAATGCTTCAGCTGCCCCCTGCTCCAGTGTGTTCCACTAACATGTGTATGTGTTCACTGTGATGGGTTAAATGCAGAGAACAAATGTCGTGTGCATGCATGCATGATTATGACAATAAAAAGTGATTCTTCTTCTTCTTCATCACAAAGGCCTCACCTAATGCTGAGTGGACCCACTGTTATACACAGAGAAGCACTTGCATCAAGGCACCTTTCCCCTGAATTAAGTGAGGTGATGACTGACGTTATTGTTGTAGTACATTTGATAAAAACCAGACCACTAAAAACAAGAGTCTTCTCTGCTATCTGCGAGGAGCTGGGTACTGAACATTAAGCGGTGCTGTGTCACAGTGAAGCAAGGTGGCTGTCACGAGGAAATGTATTTTTTCAGGTTTTTGAACTCAGAGAACAGATAAGAGTGTTTTTGGAGCAGGAGCACAAATGTGGACAGAGAAATTTAGCGATGACAACTTCCTGGGAAAGCTGGCCTATCTGAGTGACATATTTGGAAAGCTAAATGAATTAAATCTTCAGCTTCCAAGAAAAGACAAACACCTCCCTGAGGTCACAGACAAGATCAGCTCTTTCCCTCGAAACCTTGGAATGCGGTGCAGGCGACTTGATGAAGGAAACACTGATTTCTTTGAGAACCTGCATGAATTTGTGGACACTACTGACTATGATGCTACCGCAGTGATTCCACACAATAAGCAGCATATTTTATCATTGGTGGGATTCTTTAAAAAGTACTTCCCTGAAAACAGTAACCAGTATGACTGGGTGAGAGATCCTTTCAATGCACCAGCTCCATCTGGTTTCAGCTTTGCAGATGAGGACCAATTCATTGACATGACCTCTGACTCCACATTGAGACTGAGGATTTCATCTGAGTGAATTCTGTGTAGAGAGACAGTATCCACTCCTGGTGAACAGGGCTATGGGTATTCTGCTTCCTTTTGCAACTTCGTACCTATGTGAGACTGGCTTCTCTGCTGTTGCTGCACTGAAGACCAAGTACAGGTCCCAACTAAACATTGAGCAGGGGTTCAGAGTTGCAGTATCATGTTCAAACTCCGCTTTGAAAAGCTGTGCACTGCAAAACGTGCTCATTGTAGCCATTAATTGTGACATTTTTTGATAGGAAAATATAAGGAACAGAAAAATCATCATACATCGCATGGAATTCGGTGAGGCCATGGAGAATGACTTCCAGACGGCTTCGAGGAAAATCTGCTCCACCATCCGGTGTCTCGGGAGGGGGAAGCATTGTACCGTCAACACTGTATGGTGGGGCCAGGGTGCTGATGACCTCAACTTGACTTTTTAAGAAGGTGTGTTCCAACTACAGGGGGATCACACTCCTCAGCCTCCTCGGTAAGGTCTATTCAGAGGTTCTGGAGAAAAAGGTCCATTTGGTAGTCGATTCGCAGATTCAGGAGAAGCAGTGTGCTTTTCGTCTTGGAACAGTGGTCCAGCTCTATACCCTCAGAAGTGTCCTCGAGGGTGCATGGGAGCTCTCCTAACCAGTATACACGTGTTTTGTTGACTTGGAGAAGGCGTCCGACCGTTTCCCTCGGGCAGTACTCTGGAGGGTGCTCCAGGAATATTGGGTACAGGACCCGCTAATAAGGGCTGTCGGTCCCTGTACAACCGGTGTCAGAGTTTGGTCCCCATGACCCGCAATAAGTTAAATTTGTTTCCGGTGAGAGTTGGAGAGCTGCTTTGTGTCACCAATTCTGTTCATTTCCTTTATGGATAGATTTTCTAGGCGCAGCCGAGGTACTGCGGGGATCCGATTTGGTGGACTCAGCCTTAGGTCTCTGATTCGCTCTCTGTATCCATGTGTCGTGGTGAAGAAGGAGCTGAGACAAAGGGCAAAGCTCTCTCTTTACCGGGCGATCTACGACCCGACCTCAGATAAGCGGAAGAAAATTGATGGTTTGATGAATCATTTTTTCCACCATTTATTTGAATTTATACAACTCAATTGATTTATTTTTTACTCAATTGAGGTGGGAAGTGAAACTAAACAACTGAAATATTAATGTATGTGATTGACTTGGACTTGAGGTTTAACGTGCTGCCTTCTTGGTCTGGTCAGCATTGCAAAAGAGATGTTCTGTCTTAACTGGTGTTTTACTTGGTTAACCAAAGGTTAAATAAAATAAATATAGATAAATATGGTTGCGCAAAGGTGCACTCACTCTTATAAATGGAATGTGGCTATGTTCAGGAGTAACTAATCACATTCAAATTAATGTTAACTGGGAGTTCACACAGACCTACCACCATTTTAATTTTTAAGTGCCAAAAAAAACAACAACACATGCATAGGACCTTACAGAAACATCATTTGCTTTATTAACTAGAATGGCTGAATGAAGAAGATGGTTGTTGACCAGATTTATTGTTTTACCCATCCATCCATTTTCAACATATGTTATCCTGGTTAGGGTCGCGGGGCGCTGGAGCCTATCCCAGCTGACTTCGGGCGAAAGGCGGACTACACCCTGAAATGGTCGCCCATCAGTCGCAGGGCGCATATAGACACAGACAACCATTTGCACTCACATTCACAATGTCACTGAGTGGGAACTGAACCCATGCTGCCCGCACCAAAGTCAGGTGTGTGTACCACTACACCAGGGATGCCCACACTTTTTGGCTCAGGGGCCACATTGCCGTAAAAAAAAATGTCATGTGAGCCAGCATTAATTTTACATGCTACCGACGAGGGGAATGCTTTTTTGTATTTTTATTTTAGTGTTTTACTATGCTGTCTGCTGCTAGGTAGATCTTATAACTCCCTGACCTGGATAAATTAAGGTTAAAATAAAAATTAATGAAATGCAAAATAAAGTATTTTTATGAAATTTGACTCAAACTCAAACTTTATTCATCAGAATCAACAAACAACATGTTTGCATTAATGTGAAGGGTGATACTGAGATCTCGACTGCAGTAAATGGGGCAGGTCTGGCTCAAAAGCGGTGGTTTTAATGCGCAAGATGTCACGCAGGTGGGAGTCACTTAGTCTTGTCCTCACGCGGTTCTTATTCATGTTCATGACTGAGAATGCCTTCTCACACAAATATGTCGAGCCAAACAAGCTCAACATTTTCTTAGCAAATGTACGAATCTCTTGGAACCTGTCTTTATCCAGCTGCTGGTAAAAGTTGACAAGAGGGAGTTGTTGGTACCAGCTGCGACACTCTGTGTCACACTGCAGCTCAATGAGCTCCAACTGCAGGTGGGCTGGAACGTCACTGAGATCCACGGAAACGGTTTGGCACATAGAACTTTTTGGTGAATAAAACAATGGAGTTTTGTAGCTTTACCTCCTTCTTCGCTTACTTTGTTACACACTAGGGTTGATAATCCACTGTGCTCGCCAACCATGGCAGGTGCGCCATCCGTAATAATCCCCGTGATTTTATTCCACTTTAATTTTATGTCATGTACGGCGGAACAAACAGAAGCAAATAAATATTTCCCTCTTGTTTGGTCCTTAAGGCTCTGGAGGTCAAGTAGCTCTTCACGCACGTTCATTTCACTGTCCACTCCTCTAAAAAAAATCAGTAACTGAGCGCTGTCGGATGCATCCGTGCTTTCGTCACAGGCTCACGAAAAAAATTCAAACTCCACTCCTTTTGCGTCCAACTGTCTCTTAATATCAGAAGAAACTTCTTCGATCCTTCGTGACACAGTGCTACGAGCCAGGAAAACATTGGCGAACTGTTGCTTTTTCTCAGGACAAATGTTCTCCACCATTTTCATCACGCAGTCTTTAATAAATTCACCCTCAGTAAAAGGTTTGCAGTGCTTGGCAATCAGCGTTGCCACCTCATAGCTTGCCTTTGTTGTATTTTCATTCGACTCACTGGCTCTCGTGAAAAAGTGTTGCTGTGCCGTTAAACCAGTTTCCAGTTGCTTCCATTTTTCACTGTGTTCGTTCCCAGTTAACTTGTCGTAATTAGCATGTTCCGTCTGGTCGTGCCTCTTTATATTGAACTCCTTGAACCCAGCCACAGTCTCTTGGCAAATTAGGCAGACGCAGTTGTTTCTAAACTCAGTGAAAAAAATATTCAGACTTCCATTTGTCCTGGAAACGTCGGCCCTCGCTATCAACTTTCCTTTTCTTACTTCCAGTTGCCATTTTAGAAATGGCCAAAAAACAGATCACGCGCAAAACGGCCCCGCGAGAGTTCAGCCACAAGTTTACTGCCATCCTGTGGTGAAATATAAAATTGCGCGTGTATATTGGACTGCCGGGCCACATATTATTGGTTTTATGACAGAGGCTTCGGGCCAGTGGAAATATGAACACGGGCCGGATTTGGCCCGGGGGCCAGACTTTGGGCATGTCTGCACTACACCATCAGTGACCATTTACTGATTTACTGAAGTGAGGATAAGCAGAACGGAAGATGAGTGAATTAATGAATAAAGGCTTTTTACCAGATCTGCTGCATGGTACTTGTACTTCAACTGTAGTTTGTTTGAGGGAGTGATAGAGAGAGAGAGAAAGAGAGAGAGTTAGAGAGACACACAGAGAGAGAGAGAGATTACACCAATGCAAAGATTCATGTTTAACAGTTACTTCTGACCATAAAATAGAGGTAATGTTGCCATACGTAGAGCTAAAATAAAAACATCTGCAATTTACCGCACAATGTTTTCTCAAGTTTGAAGTGGGCTGAAATATCCATGTTTTGGCCAGTTACAAAACTTCATTGTATGGTAAAGCTGTTGTTCTTCATCGTCTGAAATCTAAACACGAGTCACACAGCTTTTTCTTTCTCATGCTTTTTTTTTTTTTTTTTTTTGCTGGATATGAATCACTGTGAATTGCCCGCCATGCCCACTACATTTCCATTGGACTGCCATGAAATTTGTGTATTTATCTGTTGATTGTCTTTCCTATTTGTCATGTCTAAGAAATGGTTATGTTCACTTCTCATTTTATTTTGTAATTGTCTCTCCTCTTTTTTCAGGTAACTTGCCCTTGCCCTGTGTTTCCTGCCAGTCTGACTGTCTTCCCAGCCCCGATTGTTTCCACCTGTTCACCATTACTGTGTGTGTGTGTGCGTGTATGAGTGTGTGTGAGTGGGTGGGTGGGTGCATATATAGTCTGCGTTTCCCTTTGTCCTGTGCTAGTTTGTCTTGTCTGTTGAGTCAGATTGCTAAGCCTTGTTTTTGACACCACGTGACAAGTAAGCCTAGTTTTGTGCCAAGTATATAGATTGTCTATTTGAGTTTTTTTTTTATACTGGCCGAATGGTTAGAGCAGGCATGCCCAAAGTCTGGCCCATATCCAAATTTCCTCCAGCCCGCAGCATCCTGTCATAAAATCAATAATATGTGGCCCGCCAGCACAGTTTCCCACAATAAACAATACACACGTACAAAAAAAGCAATTTTATATTCCACCAGAGTGGCAGTAGACCTGTGGCCGCACTCTCATCGCGTGACCCCTGTGTGAACTTGTACCCCTGTGGTATATTTTTAGCCCATTTCTAAAATGACAACTGAAACTAAAAAGAGGAAAGTTGACAACAGCTGCAGTGTGACGAGGTGTGTCAAAATTGCCACCAACAACGTCCTCTCGTCAACTCGTCAACTGGACAAAGACAGTTTCCAAGAAATTTGAACATTTGCTAAGAAAATGCTGAGCTTGTTTGACTTGATTTACTTGTGCGAGAAGACGTTCTCGGTTATGAACATTAACAAGAACCATGTGAGGACAAGACTAAGTGACTCTCACCTGCGTGACATCTTGCGCATCAAAACCACTGCTTTTCAGCCAGTCCTGGCCTGCTTAATGCAGTCGAAACACCAGTATCACCCTTCACATTAATGCAGGTATTATTTTTTTTAATTCTGAGGAATTCAGTGAATTGATTTTTTGTGAGGATCAAACCACAGCTTTGTCAAATTTCTGTCATATGATATTATCGTCTGAATAGTATAGTTACTGTTCTATTCTTTGTCAAAATGCACTGGGATGTGATTTGTTAAAACAAAATCAATAAATATATTTAAAAAAATTTCAGTCAACTTTCATAAAATAGTTCATTTGTAGTTAATTTATTATTATTTTAACCTTTAACTACCCTGGTAATGCAATTAACAACAGATTCTCATTTGCAATATCGACCTAGCTGCAGACAGCAAAGTGATATAGTTACATATTTACACGTTAATTTACAATGGGAATGGTTCGAGGAATGTCAGGCCAAATGGTCGGCCCCCATACATTTTCATCAGACCAAAGCTGGCCCTCTGCAAAAAGTTTGGACACCCCTGGGTTAGAGCGTCTGCCTCACAGTTCTGAGGACCGGGGTTCAATTTCTCCGTGCGTGCGTGGGTTTTCTCAGTGCACTGCGGTTTCCTCCCACATCCCAAAAACATGCATGGTAGGTTAATTTAAGACTCTAAATTGCCCGTAGGTGTGAATGTGAGTGCAAATGGTTGTTTGTTTATATGTGCCCTGCGATTGGCTGGCAACCAGTTCAGGGTCTACCCCGCCTCCTGCCCGATGATAGCTGGTATAGGCTCCAGCACTCCCGCGACCCTTGTGAGGATAAGCGGCTCAGAAAATGGATGGAGTTATTTGTTTTCAGTTTTTTTTCCTCAAGTAGAGTGAGTTTGTGTTTGTATTTAAAGTTGTCATTTTTCCTCATGTACTTTTTCACTAAACAATTAATTGTTTGAAATTTGCTGTTTCTGTGTTTGAGTCGGGCATTTGGGTTCAGACTTTGTTCGGTCATGAAAAAACAAACTAGTCAGCATGAACCCAGCCGACTCTGATTGCGTGATTGCCCCCGTACACTCCCAAGGCGCCCATCTTAATCAGCAGGAAGGTCTGCTGACCTCTCTACAACATGGAGTGAGAGAACTAGCAAACAGTCAGGAAGGTCTTAAAGCTGCCATGGCCACCCAAGTTGACCTTCGTCTTCCCAAGATCAACAGGTTCTTTCGCCCCTCACAAAAGAAGCATCTCCTCATGATTCAGTTTTCACCCTCGCTCCATAACTGCCACAACCTAGTTCTCTGGTGAGTCTGGGGAATGCCAACCGTTTGTTGGTTACAAGATTGACTTTATAGTGTCACACCTCAATGGAAAAGCGAGGGCCTGGGTCACAGTTGAGTGGTCCCGGGGTTCATCCATCTGTGACTCTCTCTCAATTACTTTGTAGGAGCTCTGAGGAGGATTTTTGATCCTGTTTCGTTTGATTGAGAAAAAGCACGGGAACTGAGTAACATCAGGCAAGGTATTCAGTGTCTGACTATGCAATCTGATTTTGTACTCTGGCCACAGACCGTGGAAATGAATGCCATTGCACTTTCTGATATCTTCTTAAAATGACTCTCTGGCGATCTACAAGATTTGCTAGTGCTACTTGAGCTACCCTCAAATCTTGACTCGCTAATAAATCGCAATAAGAATGAGCAATCCTCTACAGGAGCGCAAGAGAAGCTGTCACTATCAGAACCCTGCTACAATGTCTCCAACTGGTGGGCACAGTGTCTTAACAGTTCCGCATCAGGTCTTCTCAGCACGAGCAGAGAAACCCATGCAACAGGGACAAGTCAAGCGATCCACAGGGGAGCGTCAACATCATTTGCAAGAAGGGAAGTGTTTTTATTGTGGGCAGACAGCTCATCTCCTTGCAGCATGTCCAGCAAAAGACGAGAGGACAATGGTGAGCCGTTTCCTCATGAATTCCCCCTGGCGGGTCCTAACGGTAAAACACATGACATTACTGTTACGCTCGGAGTGCTCATTGACTCAGGGGCTGATGAGAGTTTCATGGACTGGGAATATGCCAAAAGGTTTAGCCTAAAAACACAACAGTTATCCAACTCACTACGAGCCAATGCTCTTGATGAAAGCCTAATTTTAAGGTTACCCATAAAACTGAACCTCTGGAAATAAAGGAGTAAATAAATATTTTTCATTTGTATCGTTCTAATTTGCACCCTCATTGTGGGCTTTCCTTGGTTAAAGAAACACAAGCCACACATTGACTGGGATAAAGGCAAAGTTTTGAATTGAGGAAAGGCCTGCAAAGATTGTTTCAAGTCAGATCATTGTATAAACGTCAAGACCGCTGTTAACATTTCTCCTCACACAAACTCTGAGCCTCCTGATCTTACTACAGTTCCCAGTTCCTAACATGATCTGTGAGAAGTTTTCAGCAAAAGTAAGGCTACTTTCTTCCTCCTCACAGACCTCATTGAATGACTATATTAAGACCTCATTAAAGGCTGCTCTTATTCATCTCTGGCGGGGCAGTGTTCTTTTTTGTAGGGATAAAGAATGGGACTCGCTGACCTTGTATTGTTTACAGTCTGCTTAATGACATTACTGTTAAGAATCTGTATCGTCTGCCACTCATGTCGTCAGCCTTTAACCAGCTTCAGCAGGCCAAAATATTTTCTAAATTAGATCTGAGAAACGCATCCCATCTGGTTTGAATCAGAGAGGGGGAAGGATGGAAGAGCGGCTTCAACAGTCAGTGGCCATTACATATACGTTGCTATTCCGTTTCTACTTACTAATGGATCTGCTGTTTTCCAAGCAATGATTAATGACGTTCTCAGAGACTTCCTGAACATCTTTGCGTACGTGTACTTGGACGACATTTTGATCTATTCCCCTGATTCGGGCACTCACATTTGCCATGTGTACCAGGTTCTCTAGCATTTGTTAGACAACCACTTGTATGTCAAAGCGGAAACAAGTTCATTTCATGCCTACACTGTATCGTTCCTGGGGTTCATCATAGCACCTGGAAAAATGCAAACAGACCCGGCTAACATTACCGCAGTGTCTCAGTGGCCTACACCTGATAGCCCCAAAAAGGTGCAGCAATTCTTAGGGTTTGATAACTTTTACAGGTGGTTTATCAGTAACGTCTGCGCCATAAGCTTCAGTTCTCCATGCTCTCGCATCTCCCCAGGTTCCATTCCAGTAGTCCCCTGGAGTAGAGGCCTTCCAACTCCTCAAGATGTGGTTCACTACTGTGCCAATACTCATGGCTCCTGATCCTACCTGGCAGTTCGTGGTGGAGGTGGATGCTTCCAATGATGGGTTGGGAGTGGTTCTTTCACAGCATTCTGAGGAGAACAACCACCATCCTTGTGCCTTCCTGTCTCAGGAGCTCTTTCCTATCATGTCGGGAATCATGGGTTGTTGGCAGTCAAAATTGCCCTGGAGGAGTGGAGACATTGGCTAGCGGGGGCACAACACCCATAATAACATGGAATACAGTATATCTGTAAAGCTAAAAGACTAAGCTCATGTCAAGCCAGGTGGACATTTTTTTTATTTTATTTTTTTTAACAGATTAAATTTTGTGCCGTTTTACAGACCAGAGCACCAAACCTAATGCCTTGTCTGGTTTGTTTGGCCCCGAGCTGACTGTCAAGGAATCCGAGGCCGTCCTTTCACCGAACCGTGTGGTAGAAGGGGTGACTTGGCAAATAGAATCTTCTGAGAAGCAAGTGGATGGTAAGAGCCCAACACTCAGTGGTTGTCCAGTGAATCACATATTTGTCCCTGCTGCCATGAGACCACAGGTGGCCCATTGTGCTCACACCTCGCTGCTCACCTGCCATCTGGGTATCAAAAGAACAATGCATGCCATATCCCAGAGATGTCAAGGAATATGTCGAGGCATGTCCCAGCTGTGCCGGCAATAAAACCTCCTCCAGAGCACAGATTGGGTGGTTGCAGCCTCTCCTCAGTCTTTCCTGTCCCTGTGCTGAGATTTCCCTGGACTTTGTCACTGGGCTCCCAGTCTCTGAAGGTAACACAACTGTCCTCACTGTAGTGGACAGATATTCCAAGATTAACCATTTCATCGCTTTGCCAATGCTGTCTTCAGCCAAAGAAACTACTGAAATTGTTATGACTTGTGTTTTTTATCGATGGAATCCCTAAAGATATTGTTTAAGACCATGGGCCCCAATTTGTCTCTAGATTCTGGAAGGAGTTCTTCAAGCTTATTTTAGCCACCTTCAGCCTTTCCTCTGGCTACCACCCGTGATCCAACGGCCAGTCGGAGTGACTCAATCAAGAGTTGTCGACATGCCTTCGATGTCTGGTGTCTCGGAACCCAACATCCTGGAGCAAGAACTTGGTGTGGTTAGAGTATCCACACAACACACTCTGTCCACTGTCTTCGGTTACCAGCCTCTAGTTTCCTCAGAGACAGAAAAATATATCAGTGTTCCATCAGCCCATGGTCCACAGCATCTGGACAGCAGCCCGCAGGGCATTCCTACAGGCCGCACACCATATGAAGAGGGCAGCTGACCAGGGGCGCTGACCAGTTCCTGTGTACCAGCCTGGTTTGAAAGTCTGGCTCTCAACACGGGGCTTACCTCTCAGAATGCTGTTTCCGGAAAACTGGCCCCACAATTCGTGGGACCGTTCCCGGTGTCCAAGGTTGTGGGTCCCTCTTCAGTTCACCTGTGCTTGCCTTGGTTCCTGAGGGTCCATCCCACCTTCCACTTTAGCCTGGTGAAGCCGATCAGGGAGACGACCATGGTCCCAGTGGTCAGGCCTCCCTGGATGGTCGATGGTGGTCCGGTCTACTTCGTCAAGAGACTTTTGGCTGTATGCAACAGGGACCGGGGCAAGCAATTCTTGGTGGATTGGGAGGGCTATGGGCCAGAGGAAATGTCCTGGGTTCCGTCAAGCTTCATTGTGGACCCTGACATTTTCTTGGACTTTTACGCCAGTCATCAACAATTGCCTGGTTCATTCAGGAGCCATCCCTAGAAGGGGCGGAATTGTTATGTCTAAGAAATCTGCCTGATATATTGTATTATGTTCACTTCCCATTTTAATTTGTTATCTCTCTTGTTTTACGTAACATGCCTGTGTTTCCTGCCAGTCTGATTGTCTCGATTGGTTCCATCTGTTTGCCATTCCCATGTGAGGGTGTATATATAGTCTGTGATTCCCTTTGTCCTGTGCTAGTTCATCTTGTCCATTGAGTCAGAGTGCTAATCCTTGTTTTCCATGCCACATGTACAAATTGTCTATTTGAGTTTTGTTGATGCATCTGTCTCACAGTTCTGGGAGCCTGGGTTTAAATCCAGCCTCGCCTGTGTGGAGTTTGCATGTTCTCCATGTCTGTGTTTGTTTTCACCAATTTTTTTTTCCAAGTAGATTTTGTGTTTGTCGTTAAAGTAGGCCTTTTTTTTCCTCTTCTGAGTGCTTTTGTGTTTGAGTTGCACATTTGGGTTCAGACTTTGGTCGTGACACTTATGCCCTAAATTTTCAACTTACTTTTTGAAAGTAGGATGGGATACATTTTCCCTTATAAAACCAAGGCCGCAATATTTTTTTTAATAATGTTATGTTT
Organism: Phycodurus eques; assembly: GCF_024500275.1. NCBI lineage: Eukaryota > Metazoa > Chordata > Actinopteri > Syngnathiformes > Syngnathidae > Phycodurus > Phycodurus eques. The sequence continues at coordinate 25,121,941 of NC_084538.1, forward strand.
TTACCTTTATTAATCAAATATGAAAAATTTATGTATGTAAATGTTATATGTAAAGTCCAGTATATAGTCTTATTTTTCACTCTGTAAAATATAATCGAGGGATTTGAACTTAAACCAAATCATTAGTTAATGTAAAAAAAAAAAAAAATCAAAACAAACAATGATAGTTGCTGTGCAAAAATGCAGCACTCTTTATTTCCCCAGTGTCGTCCAACCTCTGCTTGGCCTCAAGTGCAAATTAACCTTGTGTCCAGTTTTGTACATGTCCAGGCTGTGAACAAGTACAGTCCAGGCTGTGAACAAGATTGTTAAATGAATAAAAAATTATGTACTGAAAATAAATCAATAAATAGAAGAATGTTCACCACAAAGTGAACAGCCCAAAGTATTTATGCTGGCAACTGCCCACTCGTTTTTTAGTTTCACGACAGTTAAAAATTATAAAATGCTGCTTAAAACGTTGCCTTTTAAATTAAAAAATGTTATGTGACAATTTTGAATGTAAAAGAGATTGAATTACCTTCCATTATTATATAGTGGAAATATTGTTTTAAAATACGAACAAATCAGAGTTTGACAAACATCTCGGATTGTGGTCGACCCTTATGTATTCTCTAAAGACAAAGAAAAAGGATAACAGCCTAGCAACGAGCACAAAACTGATTCCACTAGAATGATGGACATCTTGCGGATATACAGGACAGTGGTATATTTTTCGAAAAAAAATACAATATTTTGGCCGATGAATATTATTTCCACAAGATTGGACAGGGAAAAGGAAGCTTTTTTTCAAGTAACTTTTTTGTAATGACAGATGACAAAAATACGACAAAATGTTTGGAGAATTATCAACTAAACTACAAGAAAAATTTGCTAAAAATGACGAGCGTGTTACTTACCTCCGAATGCTGGCCTCATGGTGAAGTCGTGATTATCTACTTTGATGAGATTCTCTGTCTTCATTTTGCGAGACTTTGTCACATCTGGAGGCTTCTTTGCCAAGGAGCTAAAGGAAGAGAATTGAGTAGTGCATTATGTTAGTGTCTTCTGCAACATATGGTTTAACCTACCCTTTACAGAATATGACGACTATTGATTCCACAGCGGGGAAATTCACTGGTTACATCAATAAGAAATAATATTACAGTCCATCCATTTTCCGTTCCGCTTATCCTCACGCGGGTCGCGGGCATGCTGGAACCTATCCCAGCTGACTCTGGGCACCCTAAACTGGTCGCCAGCCAATCGCAGGGCACATAAACAAACAACCATCCACACTCACATTCACACCCTACGGGCAATTTAAAGTTTTCAATTAACCTACGATGCATGTTTTTGGGATGTGGGAGGAAACCGGAGTATCCGGAGAAAACCCACGCAGGCATGGGGAGAACATGCAAACTCCACACAGGCGATGCCGGATTTGAATCCCACTTGTAATGGTCTATACTCATACTGAACATAAAGGTCAAGCAGGCGTTTGCTCAACAGGAGGTGTCTGTCCTCCCAAAATTGAGATATTTTTACCATAAATAGCATCACCAAACCCCATTCATTCATGCGCAACATTGGTTAAGTGCCTTGCCCAGGGACACAACAATGACATGCACGCAGGCGGGGATAGGAATATGCAACCTTCTCGTTGAAGGGCATACACTTAACCTCTGCGCCATGCCACCCAGGGGCACAACGTGCTCAGGTGGGATAGGGAGCGGCGACCTGCTGGTTGCAGGGCATATACATAACCTCTGCGCCATGCCAACTATAAAAATCTTGTTTTCTTTTATGTTTTGCACGCTCTATTTGTATTTTGTCTATTTTGCATTTAAATCTTTAATGGAGAGTTTGGAAATTATCCCTTGACAACCCAAAACAGAAGCATCAGATCAACTGGATTCTTATTTGTTTATATATCATCCACGAGACACATGAAGGTAACACTACAGTGACCAGTGGAACTTGAAAACATAGTGTACATCATTTTCCAATTGTATTATGTCTGGGTCTCAAATATTCATCAGAACATGTTGAATAAGCATTCTTGCGAGGATTATTTTACACCACTAAAAGAAATATAACTACAAAAGGTACTAAAACCGTGGTGCAAATTCTATATAGCAACATGTGAAAATATAGACGTGAATATTTTTGGTTTTGGTCTAAATTCTAGTGGATGTCTTATTTTCATTCGGCATCATCTTCCATCACAATTCACTACTCAAGTTCTCTGTATCAAACCCCCTACATTACAGTGGCTGAAATAAGTATTTAACACGTCACCATCTTTCTCACCACATATACAACCCCAATTCCAATGAAGTTGTGACGTTGTCCCATCCATCCATCCATCCATCCATTTTCTGAGCCGCTTCTCCTCACGAGGGTCGCGGGCGTGCTGGAGCCAATACCAGCTATCATCGGGCAGGAGGCGGGGTACACCCTGAACTGGTTGCCAGCCAATCGCAGGGCACATACAAACAAACAACCATTCGCACTCACATTCACACCTACGGGCAATTTAGAGTCTCCAATTCATGCATGTTTTTGGGATGTGGGAGGAAACCGGAGTGCCCGGAGAAAACCCACACAGGCACGGGGAGAACATGCAAACTCCACACAGGCGGGGCCGGGGATTGAACCCCGGTCCTCAGAAGTGTGAGGCTGACGCTCTAACCAGTCGACCACCGTGCCGCTTGGGACGTTGTGTTAAACATAAATAAAAACAGAATACAGTGATTTGCAAATCATGTTCAAACTATACTTAATTAAAAACACTACAAAGACAAGATATTTAATGTTCAAACTGATAAACTTTATTGCTTTTAGCAAATAATCATTAACTTAAAATTTTATGGCTGCAACACATCCCAAAAAAGCTGGGACAGGTGGCAAAAAAGACTGAGAAAGTTCAGGAATGCTCATCAAACACCTGCTTGGAACATCCCCCAGGTGAACAGGTTAATTGGGAACAGGTGGGTGCCATGATTGGGTATAAAAGTAGCTTCCCTGAATTGCTCAGTCTTTCACAAGCAAAGATGGGGCGAGAGAAAATAGTCCAAAAGTTTAAGGACAATGTTCCTCAACGTACAATTGCAAGGAATTTAGGGATTTCATCATCTACGGTTCATAATATCATCAAAAGGTTCAGACAATCTGGAGAAATCGCTGCATGTAAGCGGCAAGGCCGAAAACCAACATTGAATGGTTTTGGATGGAGTACCACCTTCGATCCCTCAGGTGGTACTCCATCAAAAAACCAACATCAATGTGTAAAGGATATCACCACATGGGCTCAGGAACACTTCAGAAAACCAATGTCAGTAAATACAGTTCGGCGCTACATCCGTAAGTGCAACTTGAAACTCTACGATGCAAAGCAAAAGCCATTTATCAACAACTCCCAGAAACGACGCCGGCTTCTCTGGGCCCGAGCTCATCTAAGATGGACTGATGCAAAGTGGAAAATTGTTCTGTGGTCCGACGAGTCCACATTTCAAATTGTTTTTGGAAATTGTGGACGTCGTGTCCTCCGGGCCAAAGAGGAAAAGAACCATCCGGACTGTCATGGACGCAAAGTTCAAAAGCCAGCATCTGTGATGGTATGGGGCTGTGTCAGTGCCAATGGCATGGGTAACTTACACATCTGTGAAGGCACCATTAATGCTGAAATGTACATACAGGTTTTGTAGAAACATATGCTGCCATCCAAGCAATGTCTTTTTCATGGACACCCCTGCTTATTTCAGCAAGACAATGCCAAAACCACATTCTGCATGTGTTACAACAGCGTGGCTTCGTAGTAAAAGAGTGTGGGTACTAGACTGGCCTGCCTGCAGTCCAGACCTGTCTCCCATTGAAAATATGTGGCGCATTATCAAGCGTAAAATACGACAACGGAGACCCCGGACTGTTGAACAGCTGAAGCTGTACATCAAGCAAGAATGGGAAAGAATTCCACCTACAAAGCTTCACAATTAGTGTCTTCAGTTCCCAAACGTTTATTGAATGTTGTTAAAGAAAAGGTGATGTAACACAGTGGTAAACATGATCGTGTCCTAGCTTTTTTGGAACGTGTTGCAGTCGTTAAATTCTAAGTTAATGATAATTTGCAAAAAAATAATCAAGTTTATCAGTTTGAACATTAAATATCTTGTCTTTGTAGTGTATTCAATTAAATATAGGTTGAACAGGATTTGCAAATCATTGTATTCTGTTCAATGTTCCAACTTCATTGGAATTGGGGTTATACTTCCAAAGGTGCTATTGACATGAAATGTTCACCAGATGTTGGGAACAACCCAAGTAATCCATACATACAAAAAAAGTAGAACAAATAAGATCAGAAATTAAGTTGTGTGTAATAATGTGAAATGACACAGGGAAAAAGTATTGAACACATGAAGAAAGGGAAGTGCAAAATCGCATGGAAACCAAGACACCTAAAATCCATAAATAATCAAACAACAATCCAGCCCCTTGTCAGCGCAAATGAATATCAACTGGTTCAGTCCTAATTGATGGCCTACAAAAAGGTCTCATTGCCAAGGTGTGAGTCAAGACACATCTCATGATGGGTAAGAGCAGAGAGCTGTCTCAAGACCATCGCAAACTAATTTTTGCAAAACATAAGGATGGCATGAGTTACAGGCGCATATCTAAGCTTCTGAACGTTCCAGTTAGCATGGTTTGGGCCATAATACGTAAGTGGAAAGCCAATCATACCACCATAAATTTGCCTCGGTCAGGTACCCCTCGCAAGAATTGTGACTGAGGAGTGCAAAGAATAATCAGAAGAGTTGTCCAAGAGCCAAGGACCACCTGTGGAGAGCGTCAAAAAGACCTGGGATTAGCAGGTACTGTTATCACAAGGAAAACAATAAGTAATGCACTCCGCCGCCATGGCTTGTATGCATGCTCACCACGCAAGACTACATTGTTGAAAAAAAAAAAAAAGCATGTCAAAGTTTGTTTAAAATTTTCTGCACAACATTTGGACAAGCCAGTTAACTACTGGGAGAATATAGTCTGGTCTGATGAGAGCAACATTTTATTGTTTGGATGGCATAATGCACACCACGTTTGGAGGAGAAATGGCACCGCACATCACCCTAAAAACACTATACCAACAGTAAAATTCGGAGGTGGGAACATGATGGTTGTGCGGCTGCTTTTCAGCAAATGGTACTGATAAACTTCATATTATTGAAGGAATGATGAATGGGCAAATGTACCGAGACATTCATGACAAACATTTGCTGCCATCTACGAGGACGATGAAAATGAAACGAGGGTGGACACTTCAGCAGGATAATGACCTAAAACATAGTGCCAAGGAAACTCTCAGTTGGTTTCAATGAAAAAGAATAAAGCTGCTAGAGTGGTCCAGCCAATCACCTGACATGAATCCAATTGAAAATCTATGGAAAGAACTGACACTCAAGGTCCATAAAAGAAGCCCACCGAACCTAAGATTTGAAGATTGCTTGCGTGGAGGAATGGGCCAAAATCACACTGGAGCAATGCATGTGACTAGTTTCTCCATACAGTAGGCGTCTTGAAGCTGTGTTTGCAAACAAAGGCTTTTGTACAAAGTATTAAATAAATAACAGTTGGCGTGTTCATTTCACATTATTATACATAACTTAATTTCTGAGTTTATTTGCTCTACTTTCTTTGTATATATGGATTACTTGGGTTGTTACCAACCTCTGGTGAAAATTTCATGTCAATAGCACCTTTGGAAATATATTTAGTGAGGAAAATGGTGACGTGTTAAATACTTATTTCAGCCGCTGTATGTGTATTGATAATTTTGTATTACAGTGTGACAAAGTCACCTTGTGCCTATACTTTTTTATTGAGTGTGCATATTTTGATGAATCTTTCACCTCCTCAATAAAATATGAAAATTTTTTGCAGTTATAATTACTCTGCAAATAAACTATGTCATGAAACATTGCAATTGAAATGCTGCTCTAGTAAATTGGGAAAAAAGATAATTGTTAGTTTTGTAAATGTTTATATTTACACCCACTCAAAACAGATGCAGTGCTCCTTATTATCAAACATCTTGCTTTTATTCTTCAAATGAGAATTAACCAAGATAAATCAATGCATACATAGATTTATAAGGTTTAAGTCGATGGTTATAACTTACGTGCCATGCTTTTGGGTCTCCACAGTACCGGTCCAGCTCCGCTCCCGATGACCACTCTTACGACATTCTCCAGTAATAAGTAGACATAAAAGTAAAATCAAAGGTTTGGTCAAATTGAACATTTTGATGACACAAATCCACAGGTGGGACTCTTGAACCCTCCCTTGAAGCAATTCATTCCAGCAGGACTCAGGCAGTGCATGACTCTCATCTGAGGATGGATGAGTCCTCAGTCATGGCATCAGACTCTCTGCATTTGCAGAGGAAAGCATGTGTGCGAATGTGTGCTTCTATTCACCGTCTGCACTTTTCACACCAGGGTGGAGGAGGGGGATGAATGAACATCTGCAGCCATGCTCGGAAGAGAGATGAAAAAAAAAACATTGGGATTATTTGCAGCCTAGCATGGCACAACATGAGAGGGAGATTATTCCTCCCTCTGGTTAAAATAAACCTAAAAAAAAAACATCTCAGAATTGCAGGATTCTTTCGACTGACAAATGTAAAGGCCGCAGTTAAAGTGCACCCTGCTCTTACAAACAAAAACTGCAATTTCTTCACATATGTATGCCAAAGGCATTTCTAGCCCATTTTTGGGTGTGCGGAAGCACCCCTAAAATAACTCCCAGCACCCCTCAAACTTGAGAGATAAAAAAAACCCAAAACATTCAATTTAAACAACCTAGAAAAGTTTAAAACCACAGTACTTCATTGTGACATATTTTAGCAAAAATAAACCATTAAATGACCAGGGGGGTTGGAGTTCAAGTGGGCAGCAATGTCCTCAGTGCAAGGTCTTGGCTCGATGAGGGGAGCAAGAGGCAGCTGTGCAGGCAAGGAATCAGGTGTGTGAATTCTCCAACAAAAAGTACTGAATTAGGATTCAAAGTACGAGACAACAAGAAATAAATAACGTGACCTAGATGTGATTGACAGTATTTCTACTTAAGTCGCTCTGGCGATGAGGTGGAGTTCAGGACTGGCTTTATGTACACCACTGATGATGAGGCATTGCAGCTGGTGCTGGCTCCAATTCGTCTCCACATCTGCACATAGACTCACTCACACGCACGCATGCACAAACACACACACACACACACACACACACACACACACACACACACACACACACACACAGGGCAGAGTTCAGGGTGCTGAGGCAGCAGCCCTGGCCTGGGAGCATGTGATGTCACAGACTCATTGCGTCCACAGTGTAAGTCGCAGTTGTTTTTGTAACGTGAACGACTACATAAGAAGATCGGATTCAACAAAAAATCTGAATTGGGCATCAGGCCCTACAATCTGAAAGTAGCCTTAGGTGTGTCATGTACATGTGATAATATTGAAGCCAAGGTGCTACTGAATAGCTTCCTGACTGGCATTGGCGTTTCTAGCCCGTTTTGGGAGGTGCTAAACCACCCCTGAAATGAATCTCCCCTGGTGTATGTTGAGAGATGCTATTCTGAGAATAAAAGCCAAAGAAAATAACAGGACTAGAACAATGATGTACTATAATATTTCATTTTAGCAATAGCAATGATAGCAATCGCTTGATACCATCCAGAGTCTGGAAGTCTGGAGTCTGAGGATGAAATGCAATCTGACTGGATACATGAAACTGCTCTGATCTTTTGATTATACCATAGCATCAGTCCCGTGTACAACAAATTATCATTATTCTTTTTGGATAATTTCACTATGAATAACATGAGGTGATAATCCATGGAGCGAGGGGCTAGGAGGAACAATGTAAGGCTTTTGCTGCGCTGAGATTATGCCGCTGTGCGTCTGTTTATCATCGATACAATCGATTTCCTTTGTAATACGGTACTGCAAAAACAGTCGTTCAAATGACTGCAGTATCAAAAGTATAGAAATTTATTTTTGAGGATCGATCTTCTGGTATCATAGGCATCGACATTTCAGACAGTATCGATCCTTCCCACACCAGTGACGCTGCTCCAGCCGGTGTAATGGCCGTCTTATCACAGCGCACACGGAGCTCTTTTTGTTGAATTTGTTTGAAACGCTACTCCATGTTGGGCAACTCCGATGTACAGTCGTCAGGACTTTGTAAATTGAATTATGCCGGGAAAAGACTATTACGAACGAACTAACTAACTATTACGAGTGAACTAACAAACAAAACCCACTCAGGCACGGAGAGAACATGACACACAGTGCCGACGGAAAGTATTCAGAACACCTTAAAATCTTCACTCTGTTATATTGCAGCCATTTGCTAAAATCATTTCAGTAAATTTTTTCCTCATTAATATACACACAGCACCCCATATTGACAACATTTTTTTTCCAGATTTATTAAATATCGCACATAAGTATTCAGACCCTTTGCTCAGTATTTAGTCGGAGCACCCCTTTGAGCTAATACAGCCATGAGTGTTTTTGGGAATGATGCAACAAGTTTTTCACACCTGGATTTGGGGAACCTCTGCCATTCCTCTTTGCAGATCCTCTCCAGTTCTGTCAGGTTGGATGGTGAACATTGGTGGGCAGCCATTTTCAGGTCTCCCCAGAGCTGCTCAATGGGGTTTAAGTCAGGGATCTGGCTGGGCTATTCAAGAACAGTCACTGAGTTGTTTGAAGCCACTCCTTTGTTATTTTAGCTGTGTGCTTAGGGTCATTGTGAAGGTGAACCTTCGGCCCAGTCTGAGGTCCTGAGCACTCTGGAGAAGGTTTTCGCCCAGGATTTCCCTGTACTTTTCTGCAATCATCTTTCTTTCCACCACCATGCTTCACTGTTGGGACTGTATTGTCCAGGTGATGAGCAGTGCCTGGTTTTCTCCACACATACCACTTAGAATTAAGCCCAAAAGGTTCTATCTTAGTCTCATCAGACCAGTGAATCTTATTTCTCCTCATCTTGAAGCAAACTCCATGCATGCTTTCATATGTCATGCAGGAGAGGCTTCCGTCGGGCCACTCGGCCTTAAGCCGTGACTGGTGGAGTGCTGCAGTGATGGTTGCCTTTCTAGAACTTTCTCTCATCTCCTGATTGCATCTCTGGAACTTAGTCACAGTGATCTTTGGGTTCTTCTTTACCTCTCTCACCAAGGCTCTTCTCCCCCAACTGTTCAGGTTGGCCAGACGACCAGCTCTAGGAAGGGTTCTGGTCGTCCCAAAAGTCTCCCATTTAAGGATTATGGAGGCCACTGTGCTCTTATGAGCCTTAAGTACAGCAGAAATCTTTTTTTTTGTAACCTTGGCCTGATCTTTGCCTTGCCACAATTCTGTCTCTGAGCTAGAGAGGCAGTTCCTTTGACCTCATAATTCTCATTTGCTCTGACATGCAATGTGAGCTGTAAGGTCTTATATTGACAGCTTTGTGGCTTTCCTTATCAAGTCCAATATGTATAATCAAACACAGCTGGACTCCAATGAAGGTGTAGAACCATCTTAAGGACGATCAGAAGAAATGGACGGCACCCGAGTTAACTATATGAGTGTCACAGCAAAGGGTCTGAATACTTATGGCTGCGTGATATTTCAGTTTTTCTTTTTTAATAAATCTGCAAAAATTTCAACAATCAGATGAGTGAGTGGCCCCACACCAAGCGAATAAGTCCCAGAGGTGAGTATCCGAGGACACATGCAAGTGAATTGACATGGTCTCGCATGGGCAATAACCTTTAGAAGTGACTGTGATTGGCTGGCGACCAGTTCAGGGTGGTCCCTGTCTCTCGCCCAAAGTCAACTGGGATAGACTCCAGCACGTCCGCGACCCTAGTGAGGAAAAGCGGCTCAGAAAATGGATTGATGGTTGGATGGATGATGTCTTTATTTAAATAAGATATTTCTTATTGAAATGCTTTAATCTACATCTTTATAAGTTACTCAAGGTGCTGTACTTTACCAAACCAACTTTTTCTAGTATTTGGGATAAAATATTGGCTCTATGGTGCCTCAGTAAACGTGAAATATTAATTAAAATCATCCAAGCATTACCTTATCGTGGTGGAGAGGTTTGTGTGTCCCAATGATCCGAGGAGCTAAGTTGTCTGGGGCTTTATGCCCTTGGCTGGGTCACCCATGACAAACCGGTCCTAGGTGAGGGACCAGACAAAGCATGGCTCAAAGACCCTTTATGATGATGACAAACAATGGACTCATTTTTCCCTTGCCCGGGCACGGGGCCCCCCTCTGGAGCCAGGCCTGGAGGTGGGGCTCGAAGGCGAGCGCCTGGTGGCCTTGGCTGCACCCATGGGTAACGTGGGTCCCTCTTCCCATGAGTTCACCACCTGTGGGAACGGCCATAGGGGTTGGGTCGGGTGCAGTGCGAGCTGAGCGGTGGCCGAAGGCAGGGACCTTGGCGATCCGATCCCCTGCTACAGAAACTGGCTCTAGGGAGATGGAATGGCACCTCTCTGGCAGGGAAAGAGCTTGAGCTGGTGTGTGAGGTCGAGAAGTTCCGACTAGATATAGTCGGACTCACCTCCACACACAGCTTGGGCTCTGGTACCACCCCTGTCGAGAGGGGTTGGACTCTCTTCCAAGCTAGAGTTGCCCACGGTGAGAGTTGCCGAGCAGGTGTGGGTATACTTGGGGAAGATGTCGGTCCGACTTGGCAGGCCCAAACGTATTGTGAGGGTCTGCTGGAAACGTCTTGTAGAAGCTCCTGTCGGAAGGAGTTTCAACTTCCACCTCTGACAGAACTTTGCTCATGTTCCGGGGGAGGTGGGGGACATCGAGTCCGAGTGGACCATGTTCTGGGCCTCCATTGCTGAGGTGGCCGACCGGAGCTGTGGCCGTAAGGTGGTCGTGGTGGCAATCCCTGAACCGGTGAAGGATGCCGTCAAGATGAAGAAGGAGTCCTATCGGGCCTTTTTGGCCTGTGGAACTCCTGAGGCAGCTGATGGGTACCAGCTGGCCAAGCAGAATGCAGCTTTGGTGGTCACTGAAGGAAAAAGAGGAGTTTAGTGAGGCCATGGAGAAAGTCTTCCGGATGGCTTCGATGAAATTCTGGTCCACCATCCGGCGTCTTAGGAGGGGGAAGCAATGCACCATCAACACTGTGTGTAGTGGGGTTGGTGCGTTGCTGACCTCGACTCGGGACGTTGTGAGTCGGTGGGGAGAATACTTTGAAGATCTCCTCAATTCCACCGACACGCCTTTCCATGAGGAAGCAGAGTCTGGGTTCTCTGAGGTGGGCTCTCCTATCTCTGGGGTTGAGGTCACCGAGGTGGTTAAAAACCTCCTCGGTCGTGTAGCGGACATGCACGCCGCAACTACGAGGCGTCACAGAGACTCACGACCACCTGAGAACCCCACTCCTCCATGCTGCCCTGCTGTGAGACGACGACTAGGACAGGGCCTGGTGCACGTCAAGTGGACCTTAACCTAATTATCAGCTTCCCGTCAAATCTTGATTCCTGTCTTCAAAAGACGCCTTCCTGGACCAAATGGTTGGGGAAGACTATGTGGGGAATATCCACCAATGCGCGTGAGGTTCCACCCTCTGGCGTTGAGAGGAGCTGCAAACGCCAGAATTTGTGGACGTGCCTCTGATGTTTGTTAACAGAAGATAAAATGTCTGTTTTTATACCTTGCAAACTGTAGAAATATTCCAAATGTACGTCTTGGTGTCTGTGTCCCCATTCTCACGTTGACAGGTCCTCTGCATGATTTTGAAAGCTGTTCATGATTTTAAATCAAACTGTACGAAATGTTGTATTGAAGCAACCCATCTTCCACGACCAAAGTTTAAACAATGATTCTACGTGTGAGATTACAAAATTGGGAGTGTTTGAGATTATTATTTTAAATCCTATTTACTCAAATTTACTCAAAGATTCAGGCTGGTGGACGTGGTCTTCTCCCTCTTTCTACGCCCCGCCCCTGGGGTATTTAACTCTAAACTCACACCTTTCTGGGAGTAGAGTTGAGTTCATGCTAGTCTTGTATTTCCTCTCCTCATACCATGCGGGCAGCTCGCCAGCCAGGCTGGCCGTTGGCCACCCCTCCCCCGTTTCCCCTTTTTGTGCGGGCACACGGCCCGCACAAAAAGGACGCAAGCCGGGATCGAACGCACATGGCTTCCCAGCCTAAATGTGGGCCTCCGCTAAGCAATCAGAGCCGCTACTACAAAGGTACCGGGTCTGCTCACCAAGCGGGATCGCTCTGAAATTGCCAGCGAGCCACGAAAGAGGCAGGAAGAGAGACGTCCGGTTCTCCCAAGAAGGTGTGATGATCAGTCATTTTTCTTCTCCCGCCTCTCTTGTTCTTTTTCTTTTTCATCTGCAACCAAATCTGTCGTCTTGCTTCCGGAGCCGCTTCAAAAGGAAGACCACCCCCAAAGACCAGCTGATCAGCGTTCGTGAGTCAAGACTGCAATCCTTAATATGATGTACAACATCAGTGCTTAATAATTGTGGGAAAGCTTCATACGAAATCCCAACTTTGCCTTCTCTCGCTCCGACTCAAAGCATTAAACGCTCACACGCTAATTTAGTTTAGCCCAGCGAGCACACACGATGTCCTCTTTTCCATTTTCGTACCCCTTATTTTCTTTCTTTTGTTTAGATCTTTGTGTTATTTTCTTGCTGTAGTTTCTTGTTGTGTGTTTCATGAAATACAGGAAGTCCTCGAGTTACGACACACTCGACCTACGACGTTTCGACTGCCTCGTCCTCCATTTTGTCCCAGCACTATAACGTTTCTGCTTAGCTAGTGCATAGTGCTTGTCTGTGTTTGTGCACCGGGAGTATCTGTGCCTTTTCGCCCTCCTTTTTTCACAGTCTCAACAGTAATGGTAAGTACAGCATCTAATTTTTTTTATTTTAATGTATTTTAGTTTCTTTATACAAAGTGTTAACCTTTCCTGCTACGGTCACCTGACCGTGGTCGGGTGACGCAGGGGTAAACTCCCTTCTCTCGTTACACAGCTGAGCTGGGTGGCGGGAACAATAAAGGCACGAAGCACTGATTTGCTGCTGTAATGGCTTTATTAGCTCTTCTGCACATTCAACATCAACGGGTCCTCCGCTAATCGCTACTCCTCCCCGGTCACCGTCACTACACTTGCTACTGTACACACGCACTGGCGCGCACTCCTTCCTCCTTCGCAGTCCCGCCGGACGACGCCTGCGTAGCCCCGTCTCACTCACGCATCGACGCACACGCCCCACACACACTGAGCTTGCTGTCACAATCACGTTGGACAATACCCGTAACAGAAGTATTTCGGCGTAAATTTCGACTTTAACGGTGAAATCCGATTTACGCGGAAATTCGTGTTACGTCGCCAGTGTAGGAACGGAACTCGTTCGTAAATCGAGGACTTCCCATATACCATAAAATTCCACTCATGGTCGTATTTTGTGTGTGTTCTGAATTTAAGTAAACCTCTGTAACCTAGGACTCAAAATGTCGTAGAGTGTAGCAACCTCCAGATTATGAGACTGATTAAAAAGATTTGTCGTCATTTCGCCTAAAGTTAAACTTGTAAAAAGTGATGTGATGCCCCTCATATATATCAAATATCTTGATTTATAACGCTGTAATTGAAAATTACGATAAACCGGAAGTAACGCAAATGTCGCTCCCCGCTTATTATTTTCTCCTAAATTAATTACAATTCTTATTTCATTCATAATCGCTATAGTGGCAAGGCCTCGGGTTGGATGAGATTCGCCCGGAGTTTCTAAAAGTTCTGGATGTTGTGGGGCTGTCCTGGTTGACCCACCTCTGCAACATCGCGTGGACATTGGGGACAGTGTGTCTGGATTGGCAGATTGGGGTTGTGGTCCCCCTTTTTAAGAAGGGGGACTGAAGGGTATGTTGCAACTACAGGGGATCACACTCCTCAGCCTCCCTGGTAAGGTCTATTCAGGGGTGCTGGAGAGGAGGGTCCCTCGGGAAGTCAAATCTCAGATCCAGGAGGAGCAGTGTGGTTTTCGTCCTGGCCGTGGAATAGAGGAACAGCTCTTCACGCGCAGCAGGGTCCTCGAGGGTGCATGGGAGTTCGTCCAACCAATATACATTTGTTTTGGGGACTTGGAGAAGGCGTTTGAGCGTGTCCCTCGGGAAGTCCTGTGGGGGGTGCTTCGGGAGTATGGGGTACCGAACCCCTTGATACGGGCTGTTCGGTCCCTGTACGACCGGAGTCAGAGTTTGGTCCGCATATCCGGCAGTAAGTCTGACTCGTTCCCAGTGAGGGTTGCACTCCGCCAAGGCTGCCCTTTGTCACCGATTCTGTTCATAACTTTTATGGACAGAATTTCAAGGCTCAGCCGAGGCGTAGAGGGGGTCCGGTTTGGTGGCCTCAGTATTGCATCTCTGCTTTTTGCAGATGATGCGGTTCTGTTGGCTTCATCAAGCCGTGATGTCCAACTCTCACTGGAGCGGTTCGCAGCCGAGTGTGAAGCGGCTGGGAATTGAATCAGCACCTCCAAATCTGAGACCATGGTCCTCAGTTGGAAAAGGGTGGCGTGCCCTCTCCTGGTCAGGGATGATATCCTGCCCCAAGTGAAGGAGTTCAAGTATCTTGAGGTCTTGTTCGCGAGTCAGGGAAGAATGGAATGGGAGATCGACAGGCAGATCGGTGCACCGTCTGCAGTGATGCAGACTTTGCATCGGTCCGTTGTGGTAAAGAAGGAGCTAAGCCGAAAGGCAAAGCTCTCCATTTACCGGTCGATCTTTGTTCCTACACTCACCTATGGTCAAGAGCTGTGGGTCATGACCGAAAGAACAAGATCCCGGATACAAGCGGGATGAGTTTCCTCCGCAGGGAATCCGGGCTCTCCCTTAGAGATAGAGTGAGAAGCTCGGTCATCTGGGAGGATCTCAGAGTAGAGCCGCTGCTCCTCCACATTGATAGGAGCCAGATGAGGTGGCTGGGGCATCTGATTCGGATGCCTCCCGGACGCCTCCCCGGTGAGGTCCCACGTCCCACCGGGAGGAGACCCCGGGGACGACCCAGGACACACTGGAGAGACTACGTCTCTTTCGGCTGGTCTGGGAATGCCTCAGGATTCCCCCGAAAGAGCTGGATAAATTGGGTGGGGAGAGGGAAGTCTGGGCATCCCTACTAAAGCTACTACCCCCGCGACCTGAACTCAGATAAAAAAATGGACAGATGGATGGAGACCTGAAATCAGGTCATTCGAAATTCTTGAGCTTATCTACGTCACTAGCGAAGATCTCCGCCTACCTCTCCGCTTCCGAGCCTGCACTGTCAACATAAAAAACACGTGTCCTCTCACAAGTGGGTCTTCTACACGGAGGCAACCAAGAGGAAAGGGCGCGGTCTTAGCCAAATATGGACAAAGCGGATACAAAACCGGGCGAAGCAGAAGTTTTTTTCAACTTTATAATTCCCAAGAAAAATAAAATAAACATTAGTTAAGTTTACATGCACTTTAAAAAACGCAACGTGGCATACGACATACTGTATGTTTACATGGCATAAAAAAAATTATGTTTCAAAATTGTCAAAATTTACTCTTATTTGTATATTTCGACTTCTTAATAAAAGGATATAGGAGCATTTAAATCAATATCAAATCAAATCGCAACATGAATCGAAATCAAATAGAATTGTGAGGTTCTTAACAGTGCCCAGCCTTATGTGCAACGAAATAATAATAATAATAAAATAATAATACTAATATATCAAACTTATATTGCGCTTTATGGTTGTGTGTACTTTGAACATGTATAAAATAAAAGAAACAGTATTATAAGTACACTTATGAGGAAAACAAAACAAAATAAACACGCATACAAACAAAAACAAAATAACAAACGAGAAAATAAAACTGGTCATCCGAATTATTGGTAATGAGTTATCCGCTTCCACATACATGTTCGAAAGGGAGTAGGAAAAAGTATAAAATTAAAATCAGTTAAAATTGATATTCGAATTGTTTATATGTTATGTATAACACAAGGGCTACCAGAAGTGCCGTTGCAATTGACAACCACAGCACGCTACACTCGCAATGGCGCAGCAATTACAGGACAATGGCGAGCAACGTGTTGGAATATGAGGAGGAGGATGAGTTCGATGTACAAGAGCACCCAACTGAACTTGGCATCGTCAAATCGTACACGTTTGAGCCGATCAGGAGGTTGGAACCTGACAGTGACGACGATGAGCAGCCAGGTTGCAGCTGAAAACCTGAAAAAGAGAGTGGCCACTGGCTCCATGTGAGGGTATGTCAAAAGCATGTATTTTTATCGAGTCATGGCTTGAAATATTGGCACCCAGGGGTGCCAATATTTTTGAGAACGACTATATGTACTATATATTCATATATGTTTCAGTGACACGGCACACATTTTTATATAGTATGCAGTATTCCAATATATTGTGTGCCCCTCGCTCGAGTAGTGTTATAACACGCCACAAAAAGTCGTTGCCGTGTCCGTTGGCTTGTCATATGAGCAAAAGTACAGACAACAGTACTGAAAAATACTGCGTGGGTCTTTTTTCATACTCCCCAGTATAGTACCCATAATAGAGTCGTAGGTATATACAAGGAAATCCTCACCTCTTGACTGCGCCGCTTCGCCGCGGCACCAGGGCGGCTGCGAGATTTAGTTCTCTTGCTGAAAAATAGTTGGCACCTCAGCTGGTTTCAGCCTCTGTATCCAATGCTTTCTACCGACTCTTTCTCACAACACGCCAGTTCAAAGTGATCAGCACAGTTTGGAATGCTTGCTTGGCACCCATAGCTCTCCGCGTTTCTTCCCGCCGATTGAACTTCCCTATCCGCTGGTCACGTATTCCTTTTTCACAAAAAAACTCTTGCCACTGCCTGAACCATTTGTACAACCAAATGCCACACAATAAACCATCCATCCATCCATTTTCTGAGCCGCTTATCCTCACTAGGGTCGCGGGCGTGCTGGAGCCTATCCCAGCTGTCATCGGGCAGGAGGCGGGGTGGTTGCCAGCCAATCGAAGGGCACATACAAACAGACAACCATTCGCCCTCACAGTCACACCTAGGGGCAATTTAGAGTCTCCAATTTATGCATGTTTTTGGGATGTGGGAGGAAACCGGAGTGCCCGGAGAAAACCCACGCAGGCACGGGGAGAACATGCAAACTCCACACAGTCGGGGCCGGGGATTGAACCCGGGTCCTCAGAACTGTGAGGCTGACGCTCTAACCAGTCGACCACCGTGCCGCCACACAATAAACCATCCTTGTTAAATCATACAACATACAAGGACTTGAACAATCACTGTATAATCACTTCAAAATGGCGGATGTGGTTTGTAAAGGGGTTCTAGAGTTATCAAGAAAAAAATCAAAAACTTTAAAAAGACTCAAAACATTAATTCGGGATAGGACTGCTCAAGAAAGACTTTCTTTACTGGCAATAGTCCCTATTTAAACAGAGAGATTTTTTAAGTTCAGTGGAAGAAAATCAGGACTTTTACAGGAAAGTAACAGACTTTGTCCACAAGTAAAGGTCAGAGAATTAACATTTTTAAATTTGACTTAAAATGAGATCAGACTGTGAAACAAATAGTCCAAAAAGCTAATTAAAAACGAGATTTGGAAGTTTTTTTTGTTTGTTTGTTATTTGTTATTAGTCTATGTTTAAAATATTTGGGCATGATAATAAAATATTAAAATATTATTCAAATATGAATATAACAATATAGCAATTTAGTGAGTAGCCTTTTAAATGAATAAGAAATTACAATTGCTAATACACTCACTCTTAACCGCCGGAAATAACGTTCTTTATGGCCAAATACATGTGTAATAAGAATGCTGATATGATTTTTTTAAAGTTTTTTTTAATTACTGGTTGCTAATTTAATGGCAATTGTAGCACTCTGTTTAGCTCATTAATTTGTAAATCCGACAAGTGTTAGTCCCTCACAAGCCATGAATCTCACTCCACGTCACTGGTTGATGGGAGACAGATGTGGATACAATTGAAAGATTGCTTTCAATTGTATCTTTACATATGTACTGTAAATTACTGGGAGTTGTAATAAGAATACATAGAACAAAAGCTATGGAACACAAAATGAGACTGGCAGGGTCGTTGAAGAGAAAAACGTGCGGGCCTCCAGTAATCACAACAAAAAAAGCCAAACAAATAAATTAGGGGCCTTTAAACTTTTAAGGCAGAAAGTCACTTGTGCAAATCAATTGAAAAATTAATTGACATCTTTTTGGGATAGAATCCAAGCACAGAAAAGGCTTAAATATTTGTCACCAGCCAAATGAAAGAATGAATGGAATAATGTTACTCATTTTACATGTACTACAAAAATGAAATGAAAACTAACACTAACCCACAGGGCATTACACTTATTGCACAATCACTTGTTTTGTTGCCAAGGTCAGGACACAGTGTATCTGTATGGCATTCGGTGCAGTTATTGCTTTCGGATAAAAACGTTTGTTCTTTAATTAATTGTCCTGACTCTCCTGCAGTTCATGTAAATGGTGTTTTGGGGTAAGTTGGGTCATGGAGAATGTTCTGGGCTTTTATGAGGCAGAGGTAGCTGTGGAGTTTTGGATGGAAGGGGGTAGTAAAATATTTTTCGCTCAGTGGGGATGACCACACACAGTAGGGGTCATATTCTCCCATGTGTGAAAGAGGGAAAAGGCGCACAGCTGTGCGTTTTTATGGCTACGCAGATTCTTCCATCGACTTAAGTCTTTCATTTACGCACTTTTCCTAACTTTTTATTTTGAACATTTTCCAAGTGAAGAATGCAGCAACTGAACACAAACCAAAGAAACAGTAAATAAACAAAAAACTGAGCG
The DNA here is from genome assembly GCF_024500275.1 of Phycodurus eques. Taxonomy (NCBI): domain Eukaryota; kingdom Metazoa; phylum Chordata; class Actinopteri; order Syngnathiformes; family Syngnathidae; genus Phycodurus; species Phycodurus eques. The sequence continues at coordinate 25,140,857 of NC_084538.1, forward strand.
TGTGGGAGATTAAATTAATAAAGAGACATTTTGGTCTTTCCAGCAATTGTCTTCATCAAAACAAATTGTATTCTGACTTTACAACAGTATCTTTATAAATTTTCTAAATAAATTTTCCACTTTTTCCATTGTTTCTTTAACAGGCTTTTCCTTCAATTGTAACACAGTATGTGAGTCAGTTTCTCCATTGTCCATATGCCCTCCATTGTCCAAATGTCCTTTATTTGATGTCCATTTATGCACTTTCATGGCAGATGCAAACTTGGCCTTGTGCATATACTCCCGTTGACTTAAAGGGAGATTTGCAGTTTTAAAAAAGTGTAGTGACACTGTATATGTTGAAACTGTATGACCTAACAGTAGAATTTTATTATCCTTTGAAAAATCATCCCTCTCTGGCCCCATCGTATGCTTCTAAATGTACTGTATTTTAAAACTTGTCCTGCTGCGACAGGAGCAGCCTGTCGGAGACTGTTGTGGCAGAAAGCGTGACCTAAGAGTGTGTTAATCATTGCAGTGTTCACACGCGAGGTTTGAGCTCCTTGGCATCATGCTCAATTGATTTCCGGATACTTGCGAGTGAATGTGGGTGGGACGACGCACCGTTAAGGGGAATTTTTTTCAAGGGCTTGTCAGAACAGCTCAAGGACGTGCTTTCGGCCAGGGACCAACCTACCTCACTCGAGAACTTAATATCGTTAACCATCAAACTTGACAACCGCCTCCGATTGAGAGCTCGTGAGCGAGGAACAAAAATGCGTAGTTTAGCTCCACCCACGGGTGGGTGCGCCTCCAACCACTCCGCCGCACCTTGGGCCCCCTGCTCCCTCCTCTTCGGCCTTGGATGGACTGGAGGAGCCCATTCGGCGAGGCCAGGCCCGCTTAGACCCACACCGAAGGACCCAGGGCGGTCTGCCAGCCCCACCAAGGCACCATGACAACCGGCCACCTGGAGGAGGCTGCAGGGACCCAATGTCACCCCCTCAGCCAACTACCAGTAGCCAGAGCGTGGAACCTAAGGGGGCGCCAACAGACACCGCCCCAGCACCCACTAAACGTGGGCGAGTCACCATCACACCATCAATGCTCTCCGGGAAGTCAATCCAGTGGTCCCCCCCCCCCCTTATCATGCAAATCGGTCTAAAAAGTGAGAAAGAAAAAAAGAGAAAAGAAAAATAAATAAACAAAAAAAATAACAAAAAAAATATATATTAAAAAAAAAAAAAACAAGTACATAAATGAATAAGAAAAAATAAAGAGAATGACAAATAGAATAATAATAGAATAATAATACAACAACAACAACCTCGACCACAAAGAATATAGAGGTCAAAAGTTTACTTTGACACTTACAAAATAGTCTTGTTGTTGTCAGATGGCGCACTAACCAGGCAAATGAATCAAGAATCTAGATTTAGCATGTTGAGGTAGGGTGACCATCTACATATATATGTAATTGATTTTTTTCATTCCGCTGATATTTTTTTCTAATGCAATATATTAGATTTAGCCAATGATTGATGTTAACAGCTTGTCCCCCCCCCCCCCCCCCCCCATTTAATATAACTGTTTTCTTAGCGGAAACTAGCGCGTCGAGGAATGATTGCGCTTATTTATTTGGGAGTTCAATTGTGCTTAAGTTGCCAAGTATGCACAATGTTGGGAAAAGTGGAATCCTGCAATTCAAAATAGGAGAGTTTCTGTGTAACCGAAGACCAAAAGCATTGAATTGGTGTGCATCCCCATATAGTATGAACATAGGTGTCTTGGGTATTTTTGGTGCATTGCGCGCATGTATTTGATGGAGTGAAGCTCATTTTATGCATAGTGTACTGAGTAAAGTGTGTTCAATGGAGCACTTTGTGTTTTTTGTCATTCTAAATGTATTGTATCCAGTAGTTACGGTCAGCGGACATAGAAAGGTCTTCTTCGCATTTAGTGATTGGTAAGTGCATTGATTTAGTGCATGAAATTAATTTATAAACCTTTGAGAGACAATTCTTTGGGGGGGGAAATCTGGTATTTCCCCCCCCAATCTGGTATTTGATCTGCAGGATTCCATGAGTTTGCTGTTATTGGAGTATTGTTGATTTTGTCCAGTTGATAGAGTAATCTTATATTTGTGAAAATGTTTTAATGAGATTGAAGACTGTCTGAAGAGAAGACAGTAAATAAAGAAGAATATCATCAGCATACAGATTGATATTGTGTTCTGTCACTATCGAGCAGATACTTTTAATATTAGGATTTTGACGTATAGCGGAAGCAAGAGGTTCAATGAACATTGCAAATAGCATTGGTGAGAGTTGAAATCATTGTCTGGTTTCTCTTTGTAAAGTAAAACTTTCGCCAGAATACAAGCTGGGTCAGATGGTTGGGCTCTCCCAAACGGAATCCCGTAAGCTCGCTCCCCACTACATTGGTCCCTTTCCAATTGCCAAACTCACCAATGCCACCTCTGTTCAATTAAAGCTCCCCCAATCCCCCAAGATCCACCCAATATCCCACGTGTCTCTGCTTAAGCCTGTCTCCACCAGTGCCCTTAGCCCTCTGGCCGTACCCCAGTTGTCATCGATAACCATTCTGCCTTTATGGTGTCGTGCATCCTTGATGTGTGGCCCTGGCGAATGGGATTTCAGTTCCTGGTGTACTGGGAGGGGTCGGGTCTTGAGGAACGCTCAAGGATTTCGTGCAAGCAGATTTTGGACGACTCTCTTATTGGGGACTTTTATGCCGCTCACCCTGAGAAGCCTGGTAGGACGGATGGAGGTATCCGTTTAGATGGGGGTACTGTCATGATCTGTGCCCTGCAGTTCCTTTGGAGCTTGGGTGGTGCTTTGCGCCTTGCCTCTCTCTCCAGCAATTAGCATCACCTTGGCCGCGCACCTGTCTTCAAGCCGCACTCATCACTGCCTGCATATAAGCCTTTCAGTTCCGGGTAGCCGTCGCCTGAGTATTGACACTTGATTGTGGTACACCGGCCGACTCTCGTACCTCCAGGTTTTTGTTGTATGCAAGTAACTATCCGACAAACCGCATCTGTACTCACCTGATTGTGTTCTTCTTTGTCTCTAGTGCTCCCCCCGCCTCGCTGTCTGCTCCAGCTACGCCACCAAGCTCTTCCACCGGGTCCTGCTTCCTGCTTGTTCCTTGTTTCGACGGTCCACCATCACGCCTTGGATATCCTTATCCCTGAGCCAATTCCTAATAAACCATTCTCATCTACTCTCTCCGCCTCAGTCTGCTTTTGGGTCCAATACAATACAATACGATTCCAAATCGTGACACTGTTAGCCTTTTGTATGAATCAGTACCCAAAATTAGCACTCTCAAAAAGGTTGGTGAACCCTGCATGTTCAAACTGATGAATGTTTATTCATTTATTCATTTTCTGTACCGCTTATCCTCACTCGGGTCACAGGCGTGATGGAGCCTATCCCAGGTGACTCTGGGCAAGAGGCGGGCTACACCCTGAACTGTTCTTCAGCCAATCGCCGGGCACATATAAACAAACAACCATTCGCACTCATATGTCATATGCACACTGTTGATGATTGCAAATATTCTCTCGTTTTGAATTTGATGGCTGCAACACATTCCAAAAAAGTTGGAACAGGGGCAACAAAAGACTGACAAAGTTGAGGAATGCTAAAAAAACCACCACATTTGGAACAATCAACAGGTTAATTGGAAACAGGTGAATGTCATGATTGGGGAGCATCCCCCAAAGACTGGTCACAAGCAGGGATAGGGCGAGGTTCAATATTTTGTGAACAACTGTGTGAACAAATAGTCCAACTGTTCAAGAATAACATTTCTCAATGTACAATTCCAAATAATTAAATTTTCCATAATATTTAGTGATGCACCAAAATTTCGGCGGCTAAAATGTTTTGGCCGAAAAAAGCTCAAAAGTGCATTTTCTGTTTTGGACCGAAAGACTTTTGTAACCTAAATAAAACGGCCAAAATAACATGTTGTTAATTAATGCTGCTCACTCACAGCTTGGCCACAGCAGAGCTTATACACTACATATTTAAAAATGTTTTCTACTAACAAGCACTCGCTTGAAGTCTCGGCGCCCTTTGCACAATAGTCCGGTGCACAGACCCATTGTGCAAAGGGCGCCGAGACTTCAAGCGAGTAGTGCGATAATCTGGGACAATGTTGATTGTGCAAATGTTGCAGATACTCCAAAATCAGTGTGCAAATGGAGCAGGTGCTAGTCTGGCATGAGTGGCCAGTATTGGTCAACAACAGATATGCAAATAGTGCAGCATGGCGAGACTACTACAATGAGTGCACGACTAATATATAATTGGCTCCAATGAATGTGACAACAAACTCAAGTCAAAAAATTGCCAGCATGTTGTAATGGAATTGTAGGTTAGCTGTTTAAGAAGTTGATTGTAAGAGGGAAGAAGCTGTTGGAATGTCTGCTAGTTCTAGTTTGCATTGATTGGTAGCGGACAGAACCTGGAGCTGAACACGCTCAAGACTGTAGAGATGATCGTGGACTTCAGGAGGCATCCTTCACCACAGCTGCACCTCACGTTGTCCAGCTACCTTGTGTCAACCGTCGAGACCTTCAAGTTCCTGGGAATTACAGTCTCTCAGGACTTGAAGTGGGCGACCAACATCAACTCCGTCCTCAAAAAGGCCCAGCAGAGGATGTACTCCTTGCGGCTTCTGAGAAAGCACGGCCTGCCACAGGAGCTGCTGAGGGAGTTCTACACAGCGGTCATTGAATCAGTCCTGTGTTCTTCCATCACAGTCTGGTTTAGTACTGCTTCAAAAAAGGACAAACTCCGACTGCAACGGACAATCAAAACTGCTGAAAGGATTGTCGGTACCCCCCTACCCACCCTTGAGGACTTGCACGCTGCCAGAACTAAGACAAGAGTGTGCAAAATCCTCTCAGACCCTCCACATCCCGGTCACCAGCTCTTCCAGCTCCTTCCCTCAGGTAGGCGCTACCAATCAATGCAAACTAGAACTAGCAGACATTCCAACAGCTTCTTCCCTCTTACAATCAACTTCTTAAACAGCTAACCTACAATTCCATTACAACATGCTGGCAATTTTCTGACTTGAGTTTGTTGTCACATTCATTGGAGCCAATTATATATTAGTCGTGCACTCATTGTAGTAGTCTCGCCATGCTGCACTATTTGCATATCTGTTGTTGAGCAATACTGGCCACTCATGCCAGACTAGCATCTGCTCCATTTGCACACTGATTTTGGAGTATCTGCAACATTTGCACAATCAACATTGTCCCAGATTATCGCACTACTCGCTTGAAGTCTTGGCGCCCTTTGCACAATGGTCTTTGCACCGGACTATTGTGCAAAGGGCGCCGAGACTTCAAGCGAGTGCTTGTTAGTAGAAAACATTTTTAAATATGTAGTGTATAAGCTCTGCTGTGGCCAAGCTGTGAGTGAGCAGCATTAATTAACAACATGTTATTTTGGCTACCGATCAATGCAAACTAGAACTAGCAGACATTCCAACAGCTTTTTCCCTCTTGCAATCAACTTCTTAAATACCAAACATACAATTCCATTGCAACATGCTGGCAATTTTTTTGTCTTTTTGACTTGAATTCGCACAATCAACATTGTCCCAGATTATCGTACTACTCGCTTGAAGTCTCGGGACCCTTTGCACAATGGTCATTGCACTGGACTATTGCAATATTAGTCATTCGAACTGCTCTAAGTTCTAGAGGACTCTGCATCTTTTTGCACAATTGTCAAAAAATATATAAATAAAATAATAATGTACCGGCATTATCAGATAACTAGCAACCCTTTATTGCTCGCAAAAGTGTTTGTCTGTCAAAAGACTGTCTGTATTCGTACTAGAGTGGCTCCAATTACCTGAGACAATTTCCTTGTGTGTTTTTTGGACATACTTGGCAAATAAAGATTATTCTGATTCCGATTCTGATTAAGGCTTCATTAAGCTCCTTAAGCTCATTAAGCTCCAACTTTCATCTCGCAGTCCATATTATATTCTCTCAAAAGTCTTGGGAATCATTCAAATGTTTTCTTTTTTTTTTTTTTGCAAAAGAAAGACAAGCCTTTATGTTCTTTTTGGTCAGCAATGGTTTTCGCTTTGGAACTCCATGGATGCCATTTTTGCCCAGTCTCTCCCTTATTATTGTGTCATGAACTCTGACCTTAGCTAAGGCAGTTACAGTTCTTTCGAAGATGTCCTGAGTTCATTTGTGGCCTTCTGAATGAGTCATTGCTGTTCTCTTGGGGTAATCTTTGGATGCCAGCCACTCCTAGGAAGGTTCACCGCTGTTCCATTTTTTTCTCTGTGTGAGGGTAATGGGTCTGCCTTTGGTTCCCTGGAATCCTTAAGCTTTAGAAATGGCTTTTGTAACCCTTTACAGACCGAAAGATGTCAATTACTTCTGAAATTTCTTCAGACCGTGTCATTTTATTGCAGCTTTTTTAGATTTTTTTTTTTTTTTTTTGGTCCGATTTTTTCGGGACAGATTCTGTTTAAGTGATTTCTTGACTGAACAGGTCTGGAGGTAATCAGGCTTGGGGATGATCAGTGAAAATTAACCAAAAATTGTGTTTAGCCACAATTAACTCATGATTGAATAAGGGGAGGTAATTACTTTTTCCACACAGGGCCAGGTAACTTGGAAGGTTTTTTTTTCTCATAATAAATGAAATCATCATTTATTATCATTATTATTATTATTATTATTTTATTTGTTTTGTTTTTTTTGTTTTGTTTTTTAAAACCTGTCCTTTTCAGCTGCATGGCGTTGCAGAATGGTGGCACTGTATGCCTTTGTGCTGGAACAGTTTTGCTGTCCAACAGGGGAGTTTGAAATACTCCCGCTCTGCTTATTTTAAATGTTTTTAATTATTCTGATGTTTATTGAAAATGCAACCGGACAGAAATGGGTTTTAGGGGACAGACACAGGGACAGAGTGGACAAGGGGACTGGAGGTGAAAACCACAGAAGAACAATCGTGAGACAGTCTAGATATTTGAACACAAGTAACATTACAACAGTTACTTGTAGATTGGGGGTGGGGATGGAGACACCCGGTGAGAACAGGCAATAACTAACCAAAGAACAAGATAAGAGAGGACATAAAAGGGCAGGACAGGGTGTGGGAAAACGAGCAAGGCAGTGCTACTTTCGAGTGGTGCGGTGGGATTCTTTTTTAGTGTCTAAACACCTGGAAGAACCTGTGAGTCGATATGTTAGTTGAACCTGTGTTGTTATAAGTGATTCCAGCAAGAGTAATTAAAGTCTATAGTGTTTCTATCGAACTTATTGCTGAATGAACACCATATCCCATGCATGTTAGTCAACCAGTGTACAGTGTTACTGAGCCGGCTCATCAAGGAAGGGTGAGCCCACCCACCACCACACACAAGGAGGGGCCCTGTCAGCGAGCCCGTCCAGCAGGGGACCCAATTAGGGGGATGCCACCGACCACCCAGGACCCAAGGAGGTCCCGAGCCTGACTGACGCGCCAGTCCTAGGGGAGGGGCACGGGCACCGGAACACCGCCCCACACGCCCAAACCCCCCACACCACCCATCCAGCGAGCCCCGCCGCTGTCACCGCCTCCATTACACCCAGAGAACATGGGGGCCCCAGCCACCAACAGGGCCCCACACAAAAAAATATATATATTAAAAATTATCTATCATTTATTCTTATTGAAAGATTCATTTGGAACTGAAAACTGCTCCATATTGTTTGTTAAAAAGTAGTGCAATAAAAATAAAGATTTTTCTCTAACATGAGCAATAGTCGTGATTAATTATTGTGATTATAATTTTGATCAAAATAAATGGGATTATTATTTTGGCGAGAATTGTGCAGCCCTATATAAAACCATTTGAGCTGAATTTGCCCTAATTTGTTATTTTATAAAGATTTTATTTGAAAAATATTTTATTTTGAATGTATGAGATTAAGTTACATTGTTCAGCAATATCGGAATATGCACATTCCTATTTTATGTAGTTATTTTTATTTCATTTGACATTCATGGTTTGATTTCAAAAAATAAATCAGAAGTTACTCGTTACTCAGTGCTTTTTTCACTGAGTACTTACTGACTCTTCTTACTCAAGTAATTATTTGGAGGACTAGTTTTTACTTTTACTTTAGTCATATTACTCTTAAGTAACAGTAATCTTACTTGAGTACACTATTTGTCTACTCTACCCACCTCTGCATATGTGTAAGTCATAAGCTTTTTTTTTTTTTTTTTTTTTAAATCTCCACAACTGACCTTGCTGACTAACCCTAAACCAAAGCAGCTTCACTTCTTCTACATTCAGCGGTTGGGATTATATTTTAGGAGTTAGTTTCTCCTCTCGAGTGCACACCGCTTCACCCCATTAGTAAATGAGAGAGAGAAAAAAGAGAGGGTTTTGTGCGCCTATGAACCGAAACGAAAGGTTCGGACAACTATCATGAACCATCCCACCTCTAGTTACGTTACTTAGTTGCACTAAAACATTCACCGTCACATTTCTTTATTTGGAATCATCCCAAACCAATCTATGCAATTTAATGCTTGACCAGCAAGCTAAACTGTTAAATTAGCTTACCTATCTTTGTGAGTTTTGTCGTGATGGATGAAGTTCCATGTTGTTTTGGTTGTCTTTAATGCACAAGTTGCAAACCATGCAGTTTGCCATCCTCTTTTTAAAGACTTCATCGACTACACAATCCTTGAATACAAATTTGATTACCTTTAGTGCTCCTTCCATCGTTGTTCATGCAGGTGAAAACTTCAAACAAGTGCGCAACACTGGAGACTGTGTTGTCAGGTTGGCGCGAATGACCCCCACAAAATGTTTCTTTCTTTAAAAAAAAAAACAACAAGGCAAACTGTCTTAATTAAAATACAGAATTACAACTCTAAACGAGAGGAATTGTCAAGTCATGTACTAACTTTATATCCAGTGTAAAATGACTTAGATCGCATGATTGAAATTACTCAACAGGCACCTTCATATTATATCCACATGTATTGTATAACACAACATGCTGCTCATGTGTTCATAATCCTGGTTATATTCACTGATGCTACTCATTGTGTTTAGTCTCATTGCTTGCCCAGACGCGGGTCACCGTCTGGGCAAGGGAAACCTAAATCCATATTTTTCATCATAGGGGTCTTTTAGCCGCGCTTTGTCTGGTCCTCCACCTAGGACCTGTTTGCCATGGGTGACCCTACCAGGGGCGTGAAGCCCCAGAAAACTTAGCTCTTATGATTATTGGGACACACAAACCCCTCCACCACGATAAGATAACAGCTCCAGGAGGGGTTTGTTAAATTAAAATATGTAAAATTGTTTGAGACTTTACTGTTGTGTCAAGATGCCAATCAGAAAAGGGTAAACTCAAACTTTATTTTTCTTAAGTCCAGCACTTCTGCATGTATAACCTCTTTTTATTTACTCACACTTATTGTGAAACACAGCCCTACTTTTACTTAGTAAATGAGAGAACAGGGTATATTGGTAGAAGGATGATGAGGATGGAGCTGCTCGGCAAGCGATCTAGAGGAAGACCAAAGAGAAGGTTGATAGATGCAGTGAGGGAAGACATATGAGGGCAGTTGGTGTTCGGGAGGAGGATGCAGGAGATAGGCTTACATGGAAAAGGATGACGCGCTGTGGCAACCCCTAAAGGGACAAACCCAAAGCAAAAGAAGAAGAAGATATTTGTTAATTATATCAGTAATCAAGCCCAAAGGAAAAGTAGAAGTAGAGAACATTACACAGTTGTGCTCATATGTTTGATTACCATAATATATTGAAAGAGAGCAAGAAAATGCAGCCCTATGGGGGGCACAAGCCAGTGCAAACTGTAGGCCGGTCCCAAGCCTGGATAAATGAAGAGGGTTGTGTCAGGAAGAGCATCCGTCTCAAAATTTTGCCAAACAAATCTGAGTGTTCATCCAAAGAATTCCATACCGGCTCGGTCGTGGCCCTGGTTAACAACGTCAGCCCTGGTTAGCAACGTCACAGTCAAACTGCAGGGCGCCGTTGGAAATTCAGCTACTGTGGGTTGAAGTCCCACAGTAGTGGGACTTTGTCCCACAGAAGTCCCATAGAAGTCAAAGAGTCAAAGAAGTCAAAGAAGAAGAGTGTTGGATCTATCTCGCCCAACACCTATAAGAATAGACACAAAGGAATGAAGACGCTTGTTTCTTTTTGCTCATGAGGAGGACGTGTGGGAGATTGTTCAGTTACAGTCTCCTATCACGGTCTAAACAATCTCCTCCATTGCTCCTGTATTTATTTGAAATAGGGAGGTATCTAAGTTACAAGACATATCATACTAAGGGGAGGGAGTCAAGGTGAAGATATGAGATTAACACCTGGCTGTGTCCTTGGTCAAGGTGCCCTTTCCTGTTGATTCCTGCTGAGTCATTTTCTTGAGGGCGAGACATCTTCCTCTCCCCCACGGTCAGCAAGCAACCATCAAAATCGTCCACAATACCAATGCAAGCCATCAAATAAATGATAACTTTGTACAATTTATTTAACAAAGAGGTGGAAAGCAGGTTCTTCGGCAGAAAGAGAAGAAGAAAGCACAGAGCCTAGAACTGAATGTGGGGACTTTGAATGTTGGGACTATGACAGGAAATTCTTGGGAGTTGGTTGACATGATGATTAGGAGAAAGGTTGATATATTGTGACCTACAAGAGAGGAGGTAGAAGCACACAGGTGGATTACATCTTGTGCAGACGATGTAATCTGAAGGAGGTTACCGACTGTAAGGTAGTGGTAGGGGAGAGTGTGGCTAGACAGCATAGGATGGTGGTGTGTAAAATGACTGGTGGTGGGGAGGAAAATTAGGAAAATTAGGAAGACAAAGGCAGAGCAGAGAACCATGTGGTGGAAGCTGAGACAGGACGAGTGTTGTGCAGTCCCCCGTGAGACACGAGTGTTGTGCAGTCCACCGTGAGACAGGCTCACGGTGGACAGGAGGAGTTTCCAGAAGACTGGACCACTGCAGCCAAAGTGATCAGAGAGGCAGGCAGAAGAGTACTTGGTGTATCTTCTGGCAGGAAAGGAGAGAAGGAGACTTGGTGGTGGAACCATACAGTTACAGGAAATCATACAAGGAAAGGGGTTAGCTAAGAAGTGCTACACTGAGAGGACCAAGGAGAGGCGAAAGAAATACATTGAGATGCGACACAGGGCAAAGGTAGAGGTGGCAAAGGCCAAACAAGAGGCATATGATGACATGTATGGCAGGTTGGACACTAAAGAAGGAGAAAATGATCTATACAGGTTGGCCAGACAGAGGGATAGAGATGGGAAGGATGTCCAGCAGGTTAGGGTGATTAAGGATAGAGATGGAAATATGTTGACTGATGCAAGTAGTGTGCTAGATAGATGGAAAGAATACATCGAGGAGTTGATGAATGAGGAAAATGAGAGAAAAGGGAGAGTAGAAGAGGCAAGTGTGGTGGACCAGGAATTAGCAATGAGTAGTAAGGGGGAAGTTAGAAAAGCATTAAAGAGGGTGAAAAATGGAAAGGCAGTTGGTCCTGATGACATTCCTGTGGAGGTATGGAAGCATCTAGGAGAGGTGGCTGTGGAGTTTTTGACCAGCTTGTTCAATAGAATTCTAGCGCGTGATAAGATGCCTGAGGAATGGAGGAAAAGTGTGCTGGTGCCCATTTTTAAGAACAAAGGTGATGTGCAGAGCTGTGGGAACGAGAGAGGAATAAAGTTGATGAGCCACACAATAAAGTTATGGGAAAGAGTAGTGGAGGCTAGACTCAGGACAGAAGTGAGTATTTGCGAGCAACAGTATGGTTTCATGCCTAGAAAGAGTGCGCCCGCGACTCTAGTGAGTATAAGCGGCTCAGAAAATGGATGGAAGGACAGCCATATTGGCAACCATATTACGGAAAGACGCGTTGTTTCATGTTGATGCACGCGAGAGAAGGTTTCCCTGCATGCCAAAGAGATGAGTTGACTCAGAGGCTTTTTACATGCCACGGGCACTCATACAAGGCACGTGATTGGTTCCCGGCGTGACATCGACCAATGAGAGCACGAGTGGATTTATCCCGTGAGCTGATTGGGTGCGCATCATCGCAGCCTCACCCAGCATCTTCCCTTGTTGTGACTCGCCAGTCTCGTCCACGCTGTTGTGTTCGCAATAACTTTTTTGGTTTAAGCGAATATTTAAGAAGCCAGAAATTATGCATCTGTGGCACGCCATTATGGCGTGAATGAATCTACAGTGTGGTACATCTACATTGCGGAAAGAGGAAGCAAACATCCGCAAAACTGCTTCAATAACCTTCAATAAAGAAGCAAAACGTGTGGTAATAAGGGAATTGTGAAAATGGAAGCTGCATTGGAATTGTAGATTGCTGATTGCAGTGAGCACAAAGACCGTGAGTTTGGACACTAATATAATCAGGACAAAGGCCAAAGCTCTCTACGACCAAACCTTGCTCCTCCGCCACCACCACAAGGCTCTTTGCCTCTCTCACAAGGCAATGTTGATGAATGTTGATGAATGTTAATTACTGTATAATAAATGTTAATTACTGTCTAAGGATTTATAATTAAAGATTTAAGTAAATACGTGTACTGTTGTAATCTTTTTCTCAAATATGTAAAGTATAAATACTGTTTACATATTTTAAAAATTCTCGTACCCACATACACATCCACAAAAATTCCTACGGGGGGCAAATCCTACTTTGCGGTTTTTCACCTTTTGAGGGGAGTTCTGGTCCCCATTAACCGTGAAAAACGAGGGAGCACTGTAATAGTGTCAAAAGCTTTATTTAGTTAGGTAGTTCAATTCAAAAATCGAAACTCATATTATAGAGCTGCCCCACACATGGAAATATTTCATAATTTCTTATACATCTATAATTTTGATGATTATAGTGTACAGCAAATGACGACTCCAAATTCACCATTTCTAGAAACTAGTATATAACGTGACAAACTATTATGAAATAATATAATTTATTTTTAATGTAGAATTTAGGCAGGAATTTACCCTCTGAAAAGTATTTTCCCAAGTGTTTAATGTATGAGAACTGAAATTGAATTTTCTACCAAATTACCGCGACTAGGCCTGTCACAATAACATTTTTTTCAAAACGAAATATTGTCCCAAAAACTATCACAATAAACTATAATGTTTTTTTAATCCCTCTTAAATCATGAAAAATAAGGCCCTTATTCTTTTTTGCTTTAAAATCAGTATTGTTGTTACTATTATTGTTATTATTATAAATTATTTTTTGTTTCTCTGTTAAATTGTTTTACTTTCCTCCGTAATATGGATCCCCCTGGGTCTGAAATAAAGAATAAAGAGCTACAAGACGAGCCTGATTTACATGGAGCATTCTATTCCATTTGTAATCGCTTTAGAAGCTCAAGCTCAAGCTCCCAAAACCCACATGTAGATACATGAAATGGATCTAGGTTTCCCTTGCCCGGACGCGGGTCACCGAGGTCCCCCTCTGGAACCAGGCCTGGAAGTGGGGCTCGAAGGCGAGCACCTGGTGGCCGGGCCCGCATCCATGGGGCCCGGCTGGGCACAGCCCGAAAAGGTAACATGGGTCCTCCTTCCCATGAGCTCACCACCTGTGGGAGGGGCAATAATGGTCGGGTGCAGTGTGAGCTGGGTGGTGGCCGAAGGCGGGGACATTGGCGATCCGATCCCCGGCTACAGAAACTGGCTCTAGGGACATGGAATTTTACCTCTCTGGCAGGGAAGGAGCCCGAGCTGGTGTGTGAGGTTGAGAAGTTCAGACTAGATACAGTCGGGTTCGCCTCCACACACAGCTTGGGCTCTGGTACCAGTCCTCTTGAGAGGGGTTGGACTCTTTTCCACTCCGGAGTTGCCCATGGTGAGAGGCGCCGAGCAGGTATGGGTATACTTATTGCCCCCCGGCTTGGCGCCTGTACATTGCGTTTCACCCCGGTGGACGAGAGGATAGGGGCACGGGTCCTGACTGTTTGTGCCTATGCACCAAACAGCAGTTCAGATTACCCACCCTTTTTGGAGTCCTTAGAGGGGGTGCTGGAGAGCACTCCCACTGGGGACTCCATCATTCTGCTGGGGACTTCAATGCTCACATGGGCAATGACATTGAGACCTAGAAGGGGGTGATTGGGAGGAACGCCCCCCCCCCCCCCCCGATCAGAACCTGGAGTGGTGTTCTGTTTTTAGACTTCTGTGCTCAGCATGTCCAAAACGAACACAACGTTCAAGCTCTTAAGGGTGTCCACATGTGCACTTGGCACCAGGACACCCTAGGTCGCCGTTCGATGATCAACTTTGTGCTTGTGTCATCGGACTTGCGGCCGCATGTCTTGGACACTCAGGTGAAGAGAGGGGCGGAGCTGTCAACTGATCACCACCTGGTGGTGAGTTGGCTTTGATGATGTGGGTAGATGCCGGTCCGACCTGTCAGGCCCAAACGTATTGTGAGGGCCTACTGGGAACGTCTGGCAGTATCCCCTGTCAGAAGGAGTTTCAACTTACACCTTCGGCAGAACTTCACCCACTTCTCGGGGGTGGCCTCTATTGCTGAGGCGGCCGACCGTGGCCATAAGGTGGTCGGCAATCCCCGAACCCGTTGGTGGACACCAACGGTGAGGGATGCCATCAAGCTGAAGAAGGAGTCCTTTTGGCCCATTTTGGCTTGTGGGACTCCTGAGGCAGCTGATGGGTAGGAGGGTGTGTTCCAACTACAGGGGGATCACACTCCTCAGCCTCCCTGGTAAGGTCTATTCAGGGCTGCTGAAGAGGAGGGTCCGTCGGGAAGTCAAATCTCAGATTCAGGAGGAACAGAGTGGTTTTCGTCCTGGCCGTGGAACAATGAAACAGCTCTTCACCCTCGGCAGGGTCCTCGAGGGTGCATGGGAGCTCGCCCAACCAGTATACATGTGTTTTGTGGTTCTGGAGAAGGCGTTCGACCATTCAGAATTTCTACACGCAGCCGAGGCGTAGAGGGGGTTCCAATTTGGTGGCCTCAGTATTGCATCTCTGCTTTATGCAGATGATGTGGTTCTGTTGGCTTCATCAAGCTGTGATCTCCAACTCTCACTGGAGCAGTTCACAGTCGAGTGTGAAGCAGCTGGGATGAGAATCAGCACTTCCAAATCTGAGACCATGGTCCTCTGTCGGAAAAGGGTAGCGTGCCCTCTTCGGGTCGGAGATGAGATCCTGCCCCAAGTGAAGGAGTTCAAGTATCTTGGGGTCTTGTTCACGAGTGAGGGAAGACTGCAACGGGGGAGCGACAGGTGGATCGGTGCAGCGTCTGCAGTGATCCGGACTTTGTATCGGTCCGTTGTGGTAAAGAAAGAGCTAAGCCAAAAGGCGAAGCTCTCAATTTACCGGTCGATCTATGTTCCTTCCCTCACCTATGGTCACAAGCTGTGGGTTGTGACCAAAAGAACAGGATCTCGGATACAAGCGGCCAAAATGAGTTTCGTCCTTATGGTGTCTGGGCTCTCCCTTAGAGATAGGGTGAGAAGCTCGGTCATCCGGGAGGGGCTCAGAGTAGAGCCGCAGCTCCTCCGCATTGAGAGGAGCCAGTTGCTCGGGCCTTTGTTTAGGATGCCTGCCGGATGCCTCCCTGGTGAGGTGTTCTGGGCATGTCCCACCGGTAGACCCCGGGACATGCTGGAGAGACTACGTCTCTCGGCTTGCCTGGGAACGCCTCGGGATCCCCTCGGAAGAGCTGGAGGAAGTGGCTGTGGAGAGGTAAGTCTGGGTTTCCCTGCTGAAGCAACTGCCCCCGCGACCCGACCTCGGATAAGCGAAAGACAATGGATGGATGAATGGAGAAGCCCATTCTATGCATAGTGTACTGAGTAAAGTGTGTCCTATGGAGCACTTTATATTGTATAAGCTGTAGATTTGTGTTTTTTGTCATTCTGAATGTATTGTTACAAATCTGCATCCACTAGCTACGGTCAGCGGACATGGAAACATCTCCTTACATTTTGGTGATTGGTAAGTGCATTGATTTAGTACATGAAATTAATTTATAAACCTTTGAGAGATTTATTATACATTGCGGGAGAAGTTTCATTATTTGCTTGACAAACTCCGGCAGTCCGAGGGTGCTCTGGAGTGTTGGTATTCTTTTTTTTATTGCTGCTTTTCATTTATTGGATTGAAGAAAGTTTCCGGCCGTTATTTAGAATTCTTGGAACAATTCATCACGTGTCCTAAAAACATTATTGTTAAATAGTTGTTGTAGGTGGTTAATTACGTGTTGTTCCCAGGTACTAAACTGAAGGGGTATATTATTAATTTTCGAAATCTGGATTATGACAGATTGGGGAGAGCATACTGGGAGCTATTTGAGATCCTGTAGATTCTAAACTTTGCCACCAAGCCGTTAAGGTGGATGCAATTATTGGATTCTTGAAGCATTTATGGCGTTTAAGACGAGTAGAACTAAATGGGGGTTTTGTGAGTTTGACGTTGTTGCAGTCTATTTTTTTCCAATTCTCTGCAAGAATCACACTCCTCATTGTGGTGCACCCATTTGATGATGGTGTTGTAATTGGTTAGCTAAATTATAGTGTTTAAAGTTGGGAGCATTCAGGCCTCCCTCCTGTTTACTTTTCTGAGGAGTGGATAGACTGATTCTCTTTTTCTTATATTTTTAATAAAAATTTATTACAGCAGAATCTAAGGTTTAAAACCAAACATTTTTAATTATTTATTGGAGGTAAAGTTTTCATTTTTATTGTAGCTATTCTTCCCAGTAATTATATAGGCAAGTTATTCCACCGTCTTAAATCAGAAGATATTTTTTCCAGAAGTCGTGTGTAATTTAGATTGGCTAGCTCTGTGAGTTTTGACGAAATATTTGTACCTAAATACTTCATGTTTCCTTCAGGAATTGGGTAACCTGGGATTTGATCTGCACGTGTCCATGAGCTTGCTGTTATTGGGAGTATTGTAGATTTTGTCCAGTCAATAGAGTAGTCTGATACTTGTGAACATGTTTTAATGAGATTGAAGACTGCCTGAAGAGAATATTTGGATTCCAGTAAGTAAAGAACAACATCATCAGCAAATAGATTGATTTTGTGTTCTGTCACTAGTGAGCAGATACCTTTAATATAAAGGCCTCTTTATACTCCCGCGGTTGTGTGGCCGACAATGCCCGCATTGGATCGCCCCTCTGCATAGCTTGCCGCGCACACAGCAAAAACAGGAACAGGAAACCGAGTTGACACTCGTCTGACGGGGAACTACAGTCAGCCCACCAATTTATTGCCAACCATCAACAGTACTTCATGGGGCCACCACCTTCGGAAGAAACTGGTGAGCCTCCAATTTTCAGACGCTCACCAAGGCTCTCCAAACCTTCTCCAGGGTTTGGTCATGAAGCCCCCCTGGTGGTGTCAAGGACTCCTGCCACTTTGTCTGGCCCCGCTTCGTATTTGGCAGCGCCAACTCGAGAAATGGCCACACAAGTCACAGCCTCCCTCTTTGACTCCCCCACATCTCTCCCTCATCCTGGCGCCTGTACGGGTATGACCTTGAAAGACAAAGCTGCGCACAATATTTCAAGGTTCGAACCAAAGACTAATGGATCCCATGATACGTCAGCATACCTTAAAGACATCATATTTCACCTTAAACTGTTCCCATTTGCTACAACTGATGACAGACTGTACCTTATCAAGGTTACGTGTAGTCGGGAATTGAGTAGCCTAATTAAGCAACAACCAACCCATGTGTTGTCCGACAATCAAGCCCTCTGTCAAGCATTGTCCCATGTCCCGTAACCAGCTTATCAGCCGCTCTTACAGTGAAACAGAGAAGACTCGAAATACCGCAGGCATACTATTGGTGCTTGCGCAAAGCATATTTCATTCTTTTAAATGTACCAAACATGGAGGAACACAAGCATTTCAAAACCCTTTTCATTGAAAACTTGCACCCGAATACTAAACACCATTTGGGTGTGGCAGCATCCGCCCACACACTGTCCAGCTCGGAACTGCGCAACTTGGTCGCTAAATCTTCGCTATGCAGATAAAGACCTATATGAAGACATTGGATACCAAAATTCTCAAAATGAAAGTTCGCAACAATAATTTGTGCCGAGACTTTGAAAGCTCGCCGATAAAAACAGAATCCCGGTCCTATTCACCCGAACGCGACAAAACCAAACGATACTCGTCCTCGTCCCCCACTCCTCAAGACAATCTGAGGCCGAGGATGTGGAACTTAGCGCCGCCGCAAAGGCAATTATTGAGGTTATCCACATTTTGGCAAACAGAATGAAGCAGGACCAATGACAGCCGAAGCCCCCCTCCCCCCTGAAGCTCAACACATATTCACTTATTTCATGTTCACATTACAAGTTCAGCCATCCATCCATCCATTTTCTGAGCCGCTTCTCCTCAACAGGAGGCAGGGCACACCCTGAACTGGTTGCCAGCCAATCGCAGGGCACATACAAACAAACAACCATTCGCACTCACATTCACACCTATGGGCAATTTAGAGTCGTCAATTAACCTACTACGCATGTTTTTGGGATGTGGGAGGAAACCGGTGTCCATCCATCCATCCTTTTTCTGAGCTTCTCCTCACTAGGGTCGCGGGCGTGCTGGAGCCTATCCCAGCTGTCATCGGGCAGGAGGCGGGGTACACCCTGAACTGGTTGCCAGCCAATCGCAGGGCACATAGAAAGAAACAACCATTCGCACTCACAGTCATGCCTATGGGCAATTTAGAGTCTCCAATTAATGCATGTTTTTGGGATGTGGGAGGAAACCGGAGTACCCGGAGAAAACCCACGCAGGCACGGGGAGAACATGCAAACTCCACACAGGCGGGGCTGGGGATAGAACCCCTTTCCTCATAACTGTGAGGCAGACGCTCTAACCAGTCGCTCACCGTGCCGCAGTTCAGCCATTGTCCTATATATTGTTTACGTATGTCAAACTGTGATTTTCAAAGTCCATATTTCCCTGTAGTTTTCATTAAATTTCCCCTAAATTAAACCTCCCGTTGTGTACTGTGTGTTTGAGTGTAACATTTGACCGCTGAATTTGAGAACTATCATCCTATTGAATGTTGCAAGCCTTCCAGGGATGAGAGATTGATAGAGGTTTTTCGTCACTTACCCTAAAACTATAAATATAAAAAGAGACGTGGTGCCCTATACAAGACAAAAATAGCTTTGTTTTACTCTGCAGACAGCAGAGTAAAACAAAGCAAAATAGAAGCAAATACATATACAAACTGTACAATGTCATATAGTAACAAGTTAAATATTACATTACATGATAGCACATGGCGAATAAAAGGTCCATATAAGGCTCAAGGTGGAGAACTAGCATGAAGAAAAATATAATTGCCTGGATGCCAAGACATTAGGAAAATGTGCTTTTTTTTTTTTTAAATAAATAATAATATAAATAAATGTAGACACCTGCAGATGACTATAGATGTGATTTATTGTCCTCAAATTTGTAGCGGAACTGTGTAAGGATTCAGGCTCATGTCCCTATTGGATTTTTCAGCTCAGAAATCACATCTGTAATCATTTGCAAGCTATTTTGGTAAGTCATCTCAATAGAATAGAATAAATATATACAAATTTACTGAAATGTACCTGTATATAATTAAAACTCCCTACCTCAAAGACTGTCTGCAGCCACATTAGCATTGATAATGTGAATCAGTTCTAAATTTCCTCACCTGGATAAAGTTTAAGGTTTTGAACGTATCACAAATATTTGAGATTGAGTTTAAGATATAAAAAAAAGACATAGAAAGCTTGAAATACCACCATTTTTTTAGATCCAATAGGTGTCAGAAGCATCACCCTCATTTGCTTAATTTACCCCGAACTAATTAGTGCGATGGAAACACAAACCACATGGGCCACAGGAAACCTTTGCTACCAGGAACTCAAAGTTCCTGGGCTGGTTGGTGGAAAAGCCCCTATCGTGCGAGGGTGCGTCAGCAACTCTTATTTTTATGTGATGGTCCGGTCCAGTTGGGTTCACCCACGTTGCGCAGTGTGCGGCAAGCTTTATGGTTAATGGGAAGTAAAAGGGTGTTCTACCGGGATAAAGAAGCCAATCAGTGCAGCGGCATGTGTCCTGGAGGCAGTGATATTGGAGCAGGGCGTTTCCTGCCAGGAAAACATGTGGGACTTCTAATAATGCGTCAATCTGTGTTACGTTCCCTTTCTGGTTTGTGTCACATAATTTGTTTTGGCTTTTGTTACTTTGTTTTCTGAAATGTGTTTTGGTTTTTGTTAAATTCCATCCATCCATCCATTTTCTGAGCCGCTTTTCCTCACTAGGGTCACGGGCGTGCTGGAGCCTATCCCAGCTATCATCTGCAGGAGGCGGGGTACACCCTGAACTGGTTGCCAGCCAATCGCAGGGAACATACAAACAAACAACCATTCGCACTCACAGTCACAACTACGGGCAATTTAGAGTCTCCAATTAATGCATGTTTTTGGAATGTGGGAGGAAACCGGAGTGCCCTTGAAAACCCACGCAGGCACGGGGAGAACATGCAAACTCCACACAGGCAGGGCCGGGAATTGAACTTGGGTCCTCAGAACTGTGAGGCTGACGCTTTAACCAGTCATCACCGTGCCGCCTTTTGTTAATTTGTTTTCTGAAATGTAACAGTGTTTCTCAGTTGGTTCTGATTTGCACTCCCGAGCCTCTGTAAATTCTTCACTACTGCAAAGTAAAACTAAAATAATAAACAGTATATATAAACAACAAACAAACTCTTCAATGCATAACATTTGATCATCCAAGTGGTCTTAATGTTAGAGAAAAAAGAGCAAACCAATTTTGTTGAACATCTTTTTTTTGTACAATTCTTGACAAATTTATTCGATCACCGTGTTGTTTGTGCAGACGCGGGTATGCATACATCACCAATTGATGTTTTCAATAATGTCTGGGTTGCATTGATGGGGTGTATCTGTCTGTCTACGCTGCAGTCACATTGGCAGAAATTTTATCGAATGTTTAATCTTACTTGGAACATGTCTCTTTCCGATTTGAGAATATCATGCATTTTCTTTACTCTTTATGCGGCCATGATGTATATCTGAATTATACCACTTCGGAGCAGCAAAATTGGAATTGTGTCACTGGAACCTTTTTGTGTTAATCCCACCCAAGTCAGCACAGTCATTCATATGGGTGCTGGTGATTATCCCCTGAATGGTATGGCACTGAAATTTAGTAATTCAGGACAAAAGTACTTACAATAGTTATTCACCCAGGCGGGGTACACCCTGAACTGGTTGCCAGCCAATCGCAGGGCACACATAAACAAACAACCATCCGCACTCACATTCACACTTATGGGCAATTTAAAGTCGTCAATTACCCTACCATGCATGTTTTTGGGATGTGGGAGGAAACCGGAGTGCCCTTGAAAACCCATGCAGGCACGGGGAGAACATGCAAACTCCACACAGGTGGGGCCGGGGATTGAACCCGGGTCCTCAGAACTGTTAGGCTGACGCTCTAACCAGTCGCCCACCGTGCCGTCTCTCTCTCTCTCTCTCTCTCTCTCTCTCTCTCTCTCTCTCTCTCTCTCTCTCTCTCTCTCTCTCTCTCTCTCTCTCTCTCTCTCTCTCTCTCTCTCTCTCTCTCTCTCTCTCTCTCTCTCTCTCTCTCTCTCTCTCTATATATATATACACACACACACATTCTTTGTATATACAGAGTTTTTAAATGTTATCAATGGCCTGCGATTTGCTGCCGTTCAGTCCAGGGTGTACCCCACCTCTCATCTGGGATAGATTCCTGCTCACCTGCAACCCTTTTGAGGGTAAGCAGAATAAAATTTGATCGATGGATGGAATTTAACAATGGATTTTATTTTTATGAAAAAGTAATGACATTTTTGTGTGTAGCTCTGTAAGTAATAGTCCAGCCGTAATGACCTCTTCATTGTGCTTGAAATGGTAAGACCCAATTTCCTCCACCCACTCCATAAAAAATCCTTATAATAGAAAATAAAATGTATTTAACTTAGTCTAAAATTGAGGGAATTGCTTTGTGAGCCAGGACGCTGTATGTATGCAGTATTAATCAATGGGGACATCCTGACCTGTGTTACATGAGGAGTCTGTGTGACACAACTCTAAGTTGAAGCAAGTATAAAGCTTAGTACAAGGACAGGCTGGAAATCCCAGATGGTAAATGCTCAGGCAACACAGGTCAGATTATAACAGAACATAAAATTGTCTTATGTAACACATGGTCATGCAGACAACCACCAGCAGCAGCTGTTATGCAAGTCCCTGCGTGACTGGAATCACCATTTGTGACCTACCACATGTTCAGACACGCACACATTCACACAGACGATAACAGATGAGGGAAAGACAGAATTTGTTTTTATTATTATTTATTTATTGTATAAACAAACACATTAGAGGGTTCCCATAAGGGATACACAATGCATAAAATCATTGGTTGGCATGCAAAGGTTTGGAAGTTGTAGAATAGAGTATGATTTCAAGAAACAATTAATATGGCAACCACAAAAAAATCGTAATGCAGATTCATTCATTCATTTTGCTGCCCCTGCTTATGTGTGCCTTGTTTGTTGTGCCGTTCCTGTCATGCACATCTTGACTATGGGGGCAGTGTAGTGCTTGTTGTGCAGTGACGTGAGAAGTAGAAGAAACTTGCAAGAATAGACTCGCAATCGAATTTCATTATTATGACTTGTTTTTCACGGAGTTTAAAGAATATATACCTTTGAACATCATTGTATTGCCTATCTGTATGTGTTTATACAACGTTTGTGTGCCAGTGTTCATTGTTTTGAGAGCTATAATTGCCGCGAATTCAATGTAGCAATGTTACTAAAATTTAAAAAATACCGTTATATAAAAATTGACAATATCCTTGGATAGAGGAGTGTTACACAAATAAAATGAGCCCTAGTTTGTAAGAATCGGATAAGGATTAAGGATTTTGCCACTTTTTATGTTGAAAATTTGTTGAACGTTTTCTGCCCAGAAATCAATGTTAATCATTCGGCAACGTGTGACCAAAAACTTAGCTCTTTGGTAGAACAATGCCCGGATGTTTCTTATGAGTTGTGACAGAAATGTGACATTTAAACAGGGAAGCGTTCGCTTGAGCCATTACAGCATTTGATCATCAAAATGAGAGCAAGCAAATGGTCAGAATTACTTCAAACTTCACAGAAAACAAGAACAATAATAGTGAATCACCACCATATAATTTTCTATTGTCACCAAATTCTATGAACATGTGATTTTCGACACTGAAATCAAGGAACATTTTCATATTTGTCAGAAGCACAGAAAATCTCAACCGAATTAAAAATTCACAAACCCGATTTTCGGTAGATCCAACTCACAGATGTGCCTCCTTGGCAGCCATGTGGGAATGCTGCAACATTTCTACGTGGCTGCCATGATGGCAGGAGTTCATCTATTATAGTTGCATATCTAGCATAGTGATCTGCACCGCAGAGAGCTCACATGGCTGACTACATGCAAAGAGGACTATGACAACTACACAAGTCTCTGGAGTCTGGAACATACTATTTTTGGTACAGTAACCGTTTTTTTTTTTTTAATCAAGCCGTTCATCTATGACAACGGAGTTGGAATTAGGAAGCACTTATTCTTCGTGGCTCATGAAAGAGACTCACCTATGACAACTACGTCAACAATGTCTACTGTCGAGTGGAGACACAATGTTACGCTTATTGCATCTGATTGGTGACTCCAACATGCTTAAAAAAGTGCATAATGCAATATACAGTGGGTATGGAAAGTTTTCAGACCCCCTCACATTTTTCCCTCTTTGTTATATTCCAGCCATTTGTTAAAATCTTTTAAGTTCATTTTTTTCCTCATTAATGTACACACAGGACCCCGTATCGAAAGAAAAAAAACTTAATTGTTGAAATGTTTGCTGATTTATTAAAAAAGAAAAACTGAAATGTCACACAACCATAAGTATTCAGACCCTTTGCTGTGACACTCATATTTAACTCGGGTGCTGTCCATTTCTTATGATCATCCTTGAGATGGTTCTACACCTTCATTGGAGTCCAGCTGTGTTTGATTATACTGATTGGACTTGATTAGGAAAGCCACACCCCTGTCTATATAAGACCTTACAGATCACAGTGCATGTCAGTGCAAATGAGGTCAAAGGAACTGCCTGAAGAGCTGAGAGACAAAATTGTGGCAAGGCACAGATCTGGCCAGGGTTACAAAAAGCGTTCTGCAGCAGTTAAGGTTCCTAAGAGCACAGTGGCCTCCATAATCCTGAAATGGAAGACGTTTGGGACGATCAGAACCCTTCCGAGAGTTGGCCGTCCAGCCAAACTGAGCAATTGGGGGAGAAGAGCCTTGGTGACAGTGATAAAGAAGAACCCAAAGATCAATCTTGCTGATCGCCAGAGATGCAGTCGGGAGATGGGAGAAAGTTCTGGAAAGTCAACCATCGCTGCAACCCTCCATCAGTCAGGGCTTTATGGCAGAGTGGCCCGACGGAACCCTTTTCTCAGTGCAAGACACATGAAAGCCCGCATGGCGTTTGCTAAAGAAAACACCTGAAGAACTCCAAGATGGTGAGAAACTAGATTATCTGGTCTGATGAGACCAAGATAGAAATTTTTGGCCTTAATTCTAAGTGGCATGTGTGGGCACAAAACCAGGCACTGCTCATCACCTGCCCAATACAGTCCCAACAGTGAAGCATGGTGGTGGCGGCATCATGCTGTGGGGTCTTTTCAGCTGCAGGGACAGGGAGACTGGTTGCAATCGAAGAAAAGATGAATGTGGCCAAGTACACGGATATCCTGGACAAAAACCTTCTCCAGAGTGCTCAGAACCTCAGACTGGGCCCAAGGTTCACCTTCCAACAAGACAATGCCCCTAAGCACACAGCTAAAATACCGAAGGAGTGGCTCCAGAACGACTCTGTGACTGTTCTTGAATAGCCCAGCCAGAGCCCTGACTTAAACCCAATTGAGCATCTCTGGAAAGACGTGAAAATGGCTGCACCAATGTTCACCATCCAACCTGACAGAACGGGAGAGGATCTGCAAGGACGAATGGCAGAGGATCCCCAAATCCCAATGTGAAAAACTTGTTGCATCATTCCCAAACAGACTCATGGCTGTATTAGCTCAAAAAGGTGCTTTTACTAAATACTGAGCAAAGAGTCTGAATACTTATGCCTGTGTGATATTTTAGTTTTTCGTTTTTAATAAATCTGCAAAAACTTCAATCATTCAATTTTTTCTGTCAATGTGGGGTGCTGTGTGTACATTAATGTGGGAAAATGAACTTAAATGATTTTAGCAAATAGCTGCAATATAACAAAGAGTAAAAAATTTAAGGGGGTCTGGATACTTTCCGTAGCCACTGTATAAAATATATGATTGATAGTGCAAAATATAATTAAATTGTTGAACTGATGCACCTTCAGGAAATTATTAATACAATTTGACTAGAAACCTGTTACTCCAAATGTTCACCAGATGGTGCCTGATATGTTGCTCTCGATGTCCACCGGAGGGAGCCAGAAGTGAAGGGCAAAGTCATGCACAATTACAAATTGTCTATCGGATAGAGTTAAAGTAGTGGTTAAAAAGGTTCCACAAATGTTACAATGCAGTCTTACACTTATTTCCTTGTTCCATGCATATTAGCAGACATATGTAACCTGTAACAGCTTATTACATTTAATTTGGTGACTAAATGTTAGAAACACAATCATCTGTGCCCATAATGTGATATGTGAGATAGTTGATGAAGTGTTCAGGACCTTTTTTTGTAAAAGTGGGGGTTGCAATGGAATGTTAGTTATTTCATAGATAATGTGATTTTGATTATGTTTGATGCTGTAATAAGGAATGATTTGTGTATACATACAGTGTTATATGATTAATCAGGTTTGAGCAATCCCTTGACAAAGTAAATACAGTGGTTAGTTAACACAATGTCCTTTAGATCGAGCCATGCTCTACACAGAGTGTTGGGTAAAATAATGCCCACCAGAGGGAGCCAGGCGTAACCATGTTTTGTCTCCATGACAAAGCAGGCCGAGCATTTACTAGGAGACATCAATGGCAAGAAGTTCCAGCCCATAAGTATTTAACACATTACCATTTTTCTCACTAAATATACTTCCAAAGGTGCTATTGACCTGAAAATTATTAAGTATTGCACACATGAAGAATGGGAGGTGCAAAAAGGCATGGAAACCCAAGACAACACCTAAGATCTATCAATAATCAAACAGCAATCCAGCCCCATGTTAGTGCAAATGAATATCAGCTGGTTCAGTCCTAAATGATGGCCTACAAAAATTACCATGGTGTGAGTCAAGACACATCTCATGATGGGTAAGAGCAGAGAGCTGTCTCAAGACCAACGGAAAGTAATTGTTGCAAAACATAATGATGACATTGGTTATAGGCGCATTTCTAAGCTTCTGAACGTTCCAGTTAGCATGGTTTGGGCCATAATACGTAAGTGGAAAACCAATCATACCACCATAGATTTGCCTCGATCAGGCGCTCCTCACAAGATTTCTGACATAAGAGTGCAAAGAATAATCAGAAGAGCACCTGTGAAAAGATTCAAAAAGACCTGGATCAACAGGTAGTGTGTCACAAGGAAAACAGTGAGTCATGTATTCCGACGCCATGGCCTGTATACATACTCACCACGCAAGACCCCATTGCTGAAACAAAAGGCATGTCAAAGCTCGTGTAAAGTTTGCTGAACAACATTTCGCCAAGCCAGTTAAATACTGGGAGAATATAGTCTGGTCAGATGAGAGCAAAACTGAACTGTTTGGATGCCATAATGCACACCTTGTTTGGAGGAAAATGGCACCGCACATGACCCTAAAAACACCATCCCAACAGTGAAGTTTGGAGGTGGGAAAATGATGGTGTGGAGCTGCTTTTCAGCAAATGGTATTGGTAAACTTCACATTATTGAAGGAAGCATGGATGGGCAAATGTACCGAGACATTCTTGACAAAAATCTGCTGCCATCTACGAGGGTGATGAAAATGAAACGAGGGTGATGAAAATGAAACGAGGGTGGACATTTTAGCAGGATAATGATCCAAAACATACTGTCAAGGAAACTCAATTGGTTTCAAACAAAAATAAAAAAAGCTGATAGAATGGCCCAGCTCATCACCTGACTTGAATCCAATCGGAAATCGATGGAAAAAACTGAAACTCAAGGTCCATAAAAGAAGCCCACGGAACCTTCAAGATTTGAAGACTGTTTGTGTGGAGGAATGGTCCAAAATCACACCAGAGCAATGCATGCGACTAGTTTCTCCATCCAGGAGGCGTCTTGAAGCTGTCATTGTAAACAAAGGCTTTTGGACAAAGTATTCAATAAATACCAGTTGGCATGTTCAATACTTTTTCCCTGTGTCAATTCACATTATTACACAACTTAATTTCTGATCTTATTTGTTCTACTTTCTCTGTATGTATGGATTACTTGGGTTGTTTCCAACATCTGGTGAAATGTTCATGTCAATAGCACCTTTGGAAATATATTTAATGAGAAAACTGGTGAGGTGTTAAATACTTATTTCAGCCGCTGTATCTATCTTTGTGTAAGACGCAGGATGATTAGAGTGGCAGCTTAAGAAAAGACAATTTGAAAAGTCTGCGAATAGGAAAGTACAAAATAGAGGAGCTTTGCAACCACCATCGGGACTGAGCCATCGACCTCTCTCTTCTAAACCCACACCTATTCTCAACACAAATTTTTAAGGTTTGAGAGATGTTCGACCTGATCAATCGAATATTCCTTTATTCATTTGAATTGAATTGAATTTTTATTTTATTTTGTTTTGGACTGTTTTTATTTATCATAATTTGAAACTTTGAATATAACCACATGCTGTCCTTGAAGTTTTTGCACTGTTTTGGTTTTCATTTCAAAGGGTCGGCTTGGAACACTTCATCTCATTTGTGAGTGAGTAAATGTTTTAGAACCTTTTTGTGAGTTTTATTATTTTTAATTTTATTATTTGACTCTAAATTTGTTGCACTAATTTACTGTAAAGGGCATTTTAGGCTACGAAAAAATGAAAAACACAATTTTGTACTGTGTAGTAATTTGGGTGCATATGGCCACAAAAAAAAAAAAGTGCTTCAATGGACCGGAAAATCGGCTATAGCGGACGAACCTCCGTCCCAATTCGTCCGTTTTATCGAGGTTCCACTGTATTGAAAAAAGCTGAACAACTGAAAAAGAATCCTGTCTATCTTCCAAATGCTTAAAAAAAAATAAAAAATAAAATAAAATAAAATTCTACGTCTTAGACCACAATCGGCAGCTCAAGCGAGGAGGATCAGAGCAGTTTATATCCACAATTTTGAAACAACCATACAAGTTGATTTTTTTAACTGCTAACAAAAATAAAAGGAAATTACTCACCCATCAATGATGTGTCTCGTAGGTGTCAAGGACACTTGCTGAAAGACTTTTTACCATTTTTAACTGCCATAGTGTTTAAATATATAAGTTAAATCACTCCGGTAAAACAACAACTTAGACTGATGTGGTATTCTTTGGATCAGGATTTGTCTTTAATAAAGTTACAAAATAACACATTTTGTACTCACCGTTAACTTTGATGACACTTGGCAGACAATTGCAGTAGCAGGATTTCTTTGTGTGCCTGGGAAGTCAGTCTCTTCAGAAACACAACTTAGTTTGCCGCGTCATTCTTCATTATTATTGAGGTCAATGGAACCCTATCGTACTGAGCTGGCAGCACGGGTAGTACCAGCTTCTTATGCTTTCATAAATTCTGTTCCTCCTTCCATGGTGATAATCGCACTTTTACACTTTGTCATCAAGGTCATCCCTTCTGTTTTGGGATCATAAAACAGAAAAAAGCTATTCCTTAGCCAAATTCTTGCAGGATTTGTTGATGTCGCCGCATGATGATGATGGTTCGACCTTATTGTGTGTTCTGTAAATTGACTGTCTGTTGTACTAGAGCGGCTCCAACTACCGGAGACAAATTCCTTGTGTGTTTTGGACATACTTGGCAAATAAAGATGATTCTGATTCTGATTATTGTATAACTTTGAGGGATACTATTCCAGAATATTTTGATGGAACTCTCATTTATCATCTCCAACCATTGCATTCGTAGTACTGTAATTGAAATTGAAATCCGGTTTTGACTGTATAATGAGCTTTATTTTGTAATGCTCAGAGGAGTTAGCAGATGTTTTCTCTAGCTAAGAAAACAATTCAGATGGTCAGATAGTACCACTGTCCTCTGTTTGAATTGGAATGAAAGAAGTTGGTTAATGTGTCACGTGATAATATTAAAGGCAAGTTTATGTATGTGATGTGCTGACTTACTAACATACCATTGTAGCATTTATTGGGGGACATCAAATTATGCATAATTTAGAAGAAAACGATGAGTTGGAAGCAGCGCCTGCGTCACTTCCGGGTTATCGTAATTTTAAATTACTGCGTTATAAATCAAGATATTAGAAAAGATATGAGGGGCACCACGTCATATAATTACAAATTTAACTTGGGGCGAAATGACGACAAACCTTTATAATCAGTCTCTTATCGGAAGGTGGCTACATTTTAGGAACTTTGACTTCCTGACTTTCTAGAGGTTTCGTTCTGAACCCAACACACACACATAATCAATGCAAGGGGTTAATTTTATAGAAAATGTAATAATGAAAAGGGATTTCTACAGGATAAAACACAGACAAACACAAAACAAACAAGGTATCTACGAACTTTGGGAAAGGAAGGGATTTGTGATGTGAGATAAGCAGAATGGGCGTATAGTGAATGCATATAGCTGAGGACTCCTGGTCTCGTTAATATAAACCCAAATATGCACGAATCTGTACTTTTAGTAGACCGGAATGTTGGATTTACGTGTCTGGAACACATTTGAAGCCGGCGAGTCAGGCTCCCGAGTGTTCGGCCGGTCCGCACCGTAAGCAGGTGGATTCGACGGAAGGGAGGGAGGGAGGAAAAACAGGAGCAGCCGGAGGCCAACGAGTTCTCAGGCAGGACGTCTCTCAGGTGACGTTCAGAGCGGGCGCGTTGCGTCCACCTCCGTTCCCTCAGACTGAGTTCGGGCCCCGAAGTGGGGTGGCTTGGAGCGCTTGCAGGAAGCTGCAGCCGGGGATCGTCCAATGTGTCCTTGCAACCTGGGGTGAGGTGGGCGTCTTACCTGGCGCGGTCGTCAGCGAGTTGGTCGGAGTGACCAAAAAGGCTTCTGCACCAAGACTCCAAAAATTTCTCTTTTCTCCCAGCTCCAGCCCCTTTTATGGCCAGAGCGGGTCAAACAGCGGTGGTTTAGCGTGGCATGTGGCATGTCCGCTACATCATTATTCAAGGTTTTAGGGTTTTTGGACTTTGTTTCCCACCTCAACTTTTGAAATCAGTATTTTTTTTTAATGGACAGTTGATAATTTTAAACACATGACTTCCATATTTCTTACAAATCCTGAGTTTTAATGCTAGATGTATTATGCCGATGACATTTTTAAAGTTTTCAACTCTAACATTTCAAAATCTGTGTATTTATTATTAATAATATTAGGCATACGCTGACTTCGTAACATCTCTTAAGTAACAACAATCGAGCTAATATCTATTACTTGTTTTTTTGCACCTGAGAGCTAGAGGAAGACCAAAGATAAGTTTGATGGATTAATTAAAATTTGAATTAAAATGTAACATGGACAGACCAATAAACTTTATGTGCGACCTATTTGCTATACTAACAATTAAGAATGAAAGTTATGCAATGTAAATAATAAACACAATGAGTTTTGAATTAGCAATGACAGATTTATGTATTCATCATTAATAAATCCAATGTGTTTAAAACATATGCACAAGTGTATGTATTCAATAGGAATTACTCCTTTTTCTATCGGCTTGTCCCTTTAGGGGTCGACACAGCGCGTCATCCCTTTTCCATGTAAGCCTATCTCCTGCATCCTCCTTTCGAACACCAACTGCCCTCATGTCTTCCCTCACGACATCTATCAACCTTCTCTTTCCCTTTCTCGCTCTCTTTCATGGCAGCTCCATCCTCATGATCCTTCTATCAATTTACTCACTATTTCTACTCTGGACCTGTCCAAAATCGAAGTCTGCTCTCTCAAACTTTGTCTCCAAAACATCTAACCTCGGCTGTCCCTCTGATGAGCTCATTTCTAATTGTATCCAACCTGGTCACTCCAAGAGCGAACCTCAACATCTTCATTTCTGCCACCTCCAGCTCTGCTCCCTCTTGTCTCTTCAGTACCACTGTCTCCAATCTGTACATCATGGCTGGCCTCACCACTGTTTTATAAACTTTGCCCTTCATCCTAGCAGAGACTCTTCTGTCACATAACACACCTGACACCTTCCTCCACCCGTTCCAACCTGCTTGGACCCGTTTCTTCACTTCCTGACCACACTCACCATTGCTCTGGACGGTTGACCCCAAGTATTTAAAGTCCTCCACCCTTGCTATCTCTTCTCCCTGTAGCATCACTCTTCCCCCACCACCCCTCTCATTCATGCACATATATTCTGTTTTACTTCGGCTAATCTTCATTCCTCTGCTTTCCAGTGCATGCCTCCATCTTTCTAACTGTTCCTCCACCTGCTCCCTGCTTTCACTGCAGATCACAATGTCATCTGCAAACATCATGGTCCACGGGGATTCCAGTCTAACCTCATCTGTCAGCCTATCCATCACCACTGCAAACTGGAAGGGGCTCAAGGCTGATCCCTGATGCAGTCCCACCTCCACCTTAAATTCATCTGTCACACCTACAGCACACCTCACCGCTGTTCTGCTGCCCTCGTACATGTCCTGTATTATTCTAACATACTTCTCTGCCACTCCAGACTTCCACATGCAGTACCACAGTTCCTCTCTGGGTACTCTGTCATAGGCTTTCTCTAGATCTATAAAGACACAATGTAGCGCCTTCTGACCTTCTCTGTACTTTTCCATTAACATCCTCAAGACAAATAATGCATCTGTGGTACTCTTTCTAGGCATGAAACCATACTGTTGCTCGCAAATACTAATTTCTGTCCTGAGTCTAGCCTCCACTATTCTTTCCCATAACTTCATTGTGTGGCTCATCAACTTTATTCCTCTATAGTTCCCACAGCTCTGCACATCACCCTTGGTCCAAAGTAACTAAAATACTTAGAAAGAGGTTCATGCATGTTATATTATTTAAATGACATGCATAAAGTGTAAGTATTTGAAATATATAAAACCAAAGTATGTTAAACTAGATGTTTGGATTTTTTTTTTTTCCCCCTCCATTAGCTTGTACATGTATTTTCCAAAAGTCATGTTGAGTCACAAGGAGCGGTGCTTGAAGATAGAGCTCATTGAATAAGGAAACAGCAGCCAATAGCAGCTAACAGAATTATTTATCCACCCATGCATGTCGGAGTATTTCCTCCATTGTCAAGTACATTGCCTCAGTGTAAAAAATAAAACCTAAAATCATCATTCAGTTGGGGCGTCCACCTACGTGTGCGTCTTGACCAGCTGGTCTTTCCTGTCACTTTCAAATGGACACCAATAATAAATAACCCAAGAATAATTCAAAATTCAACTCAAGCCATACATTAACAACATATAACTTAATAACTGCAATGATGGATTTGAGGGTTGTGACATGTTAAGGTGGGCCTTCCTACCTATGATTTTTAACGACAAGTGATCACACTTTGCTCCTTGTAGTCTGTTTTCTTGTAATTTCTGGTATGTGACAAAATTTACTCATGTAGTACGAGCTGATACTTAGAATAATATGACTCAAGTAAAAAGTAGTTCTCCAAAAAAATACTTGAGACGTATTCTGTGAAAAACCAACTACCGTATTTTCACGACCATAAGGCGCACCGTATTAAAAGGCGCAGTCTCAGTTACGGGGTCTAGTTCTGTATTTAACACATACATAAGGCGCACCGCATTATTGGGCGCAGGCATGGTAAAACATACGCTAGCTTAAAACATACGGTAGAATGCATGCATGCTAAAACAGTGTTTTTAAAAAGGCAGCGGGAGCAAAACTGAGTTCGGTTGTACATTATTGAAGTATTTAACAATGTAAACAGTGAGTTCGGTTGGACTTTATTGAAGTATTTAACAATGTACTCACGTTATTTTTTGATCAATCCTCATCCACAAATCCATCAAAGTCCTCATCTTCTCTATCCGAAATGAACGGCTGGGCAGGTTCTCAATCAAACATGCCGGGTTCCCTCTCGTCATTGTCGGAGTCACTGTCGTTGCCGGGGGGCTGTTCAGCAATGATGCCGGCTTTCGCGAAAGCTCCGACAACAGTCAAAGCAGATACCTTAGCCCAGGCATCCACAATCCATTCACATATGGTGGCGTAACTCGTCCGGCGATAGATGGATAGATGGCGCCGTTTCATAAAACGAAAGCACCAAGACGGACCTCCTTGAAAATGTTCGGTTTTCATTTCTTCTGCACGCGTTATTGCCCTCAGTCGAATGGTGACTGTATAGACGCTTCTCCCGGCTGTTCTTTGCTCATTAATCCATTGCTCGAGTTGGTCTTCCAACTCGGGCCACCTCGCCTTGTTTCCGCGGAAACTCAGCTTCGTCTTCTTGACTTGGCGAAGCTCGTTTTCCTGCTTCCTCCACTTGCGAACCATGGATTCGTTAATCTTGAATTCTCTCGCGGCTGCTCGGTTCCCACGATCCTCCGCTTAACCGATAGCTTGAAGTTTAAACTGTGCTTCATAAGCATGTCTCTTCGTAGGTGCCATTTTCGGGTGTTCTTAGCCAAACCGATGTTGTTTTGCACAATGCACATACCGGCGCTATATCCCTACTGGGGGCGTGCCTTTAGCGTCCTCTTTCACGCGCACCCTTCCCCCTTTAACGTCCGCATGCTGTCCTCAGTCACGTCCGCCTTTCCTCTATATAAGCAGTGTGTCAGCAGGAAATGCTTCCAGTCAGTCAGGCGGAGCGCTCATCAAAGTCACACAACATTTACATATTTTGGAACTCGGTGCACACGTAAGGCGCGCCGCATTATAAGGCACCCCATCCATTTTGGAGAAAATTTAAGACTTTTAATTGCACCTTATGGTCATGAAAATACGGTACTCAAGTACTGAGTAACGGGTGATCTTTTTTAGTCAGTGAGTGCCTGACTTTCAAATAAAAACAAAAAATCTAGCAATATGCAAATTCATGTATGGTTCTAAAATATCACTTTAACTAAACCAATAATAAAATGAATCTTTTTACGATAAGGCTAAACGCAAGCGAGCAAACTACTAGCGCACCTTGTTCTCACTCAATTGAACCATTTACAACTATACTTTACTTTCACATCTAATATTAATGTATAGATAAGATTTGATGGACTCGGTTATACAGCGGATTATCATTATTATTATGACTCCACCTGTATTCAAATACAAAACTCGAGCTTCTATACAACAAACAACCGTAATGTAGACGAGGTATCTGTACTTCATGTCAAACATAAAAACACACAACAAGCAAGCTGCTGTTGAATTGTTCTAATTAGTTGGATGTCTGTGTGCAGGAGAGGCTGGACCGGAGGCGGATTGAGCACTCCTTATTTGTCTTCGTATTGTTGTAATATTTTATAGCTTGATGGCAATGAGAATGTTGCATTAAAAAATAATACAGAAAATTTGATTTTAGTTAGTGATCCATTATGTTTCATGGATAGGTTTTAGGTTTTCTGTGATGAGATGGATTAATCACTTCTTTATAAGCAGAGAGAAAATAGTTTTTGGAAAGTTGAGGTGAAAAAAAAAACATTGCGTAAGAGATGTTAGTAAGTCAGCATATGCCTCATATTATTAATCAGAATCAGAATCAGAATCATCTTTATTTGCCAAGTATGTCCAAAACACACAAGGAATTTGTCTCCGGTAGTTGGAGCCGCTCTAGTACAACAGTTTACAGAACACTTTGGGGACATAAAGACATTGACAA
This sequence comes from Phycodurus eques, assembly GCF_024500275.1. NCBI lineage: Eukaryota > Metazoa > Chordata > Actinopteri > Syngnathiformes > Syngnathidae > Phycodurus > Phycodurus eques. The sequence goes on from NC_084538.1 coordinate 25,175,966, forward strand.
AAAACAATTGTGCAAAAAGATGCAGAGTCCTCTAGCACTTAGAGCAGTTCGAACGACTAATATTGCAATAGTCCGGTGCAATGACCATTGTGCAAAGGGCGCTGAGACTTCAAGGAGTGTATGCGGTTTAAAGTGACGAGTAGTGCGATCATCTGGGACAATGTCGGTTGTGCAAATGTTACAGATACTCCTCAATCAGTGTGCAAATGGAGCAGATGCTACTCTGGCATGAGTGGCCAGTATATGCAAATAGTGCAGCATGGCGAGACAACTACAGTGAGTGCACAAGTAATACATAATTGGCCCCACAGAAATGTGACAACGAACTCAAGTCAAAAAATTGCCAGCTTGTTGTAATGGAATTATAGGTTAGGTGTTTAAGAAGTTGATCGCAAGAGGGAAGAAGCTGTTGGAATGTCTACTAGTTCTAGTTTGCGTTGATCGGTAGCGCCTACCTGAGGGAAGGAGCTGGAAGAGCTGGTGACCGGGGTGCAGACGGTCCGAGAGGATTTTGCACGCCCTTGTCTTAGTTCTGGCAGCGTGCAAGTCCTCAATGGTGGGTAGGGGGGTACCGACAATCCTTTCAGCAGTTTTGATTGTCCGTTGCAGTCGGAGTTTGTCCTTTTTTGTAGCAGCACCAAACCAGACTGTGATGGAAGAACACAGGACCGATTCGATGACCGCTGTGTAGAACTGTCTCAGCAGCTCCGGTGGCAGGCCGTGCTTTCTCAGAAGCCGCAGGAAGTACATCCTCTGCTGGGCCTTTTTGAGGACGGAGTTGATGTTGTTCGCCCACTTCAGGTCCTGAGAGATTGTAATTCCCAGGAACTTGAAGGTCTCGACGGTTGACACAAGGCAGCTGGACAACGTGAGGGGCAGCTGTGGCGAAGGATGCCTCCTGAAGTCCACGATCATCTCTACCGTCTTGAGCGTGTTCAGCTCCAGGTTGTGTCGCCCGCACCACAGCTCCAGCCGCTCCGCTTCCTGTCGATATGCAGACTCGTCACCGTCCTTGATGAGGCCGATGACAGTGGTGTCATCTGCAAACTTCAGGAGCTTGACAGTCGGGTTCGCTGAGGTGCAGTCGTTCGTGTAGAGAGAGAAGAGCAGCGGAGAGAGGACACAACCTTGGGGCGCCCCAGTGCTGATCCTGCGTGTGGATGAGGTGGCCTCCCCCAGCCTGACCTGCTGTGTCCTGCCCGTCAGAAAGCTGTAAATCCACTGGCAGATGGCAGGTGAGACGCTAATAATAAATACACAGATTTTTGAAATGTTAGAGTTGAAAAATTAGAAAATGTCATCGGCATAATAGAGCCTGCCTGCTCAGTACAATATGGTTCCATTGACTTCAATAATAATGAAGAATGACGTGGCAAAGTAAGTTGTGTTCCTGAAGAGAGTGACTTCCCAGACATACAGAGAAAATACTGCCACTGCAATTGTCTGGTGAGTAAAAAATGTGTTGTTTTGTAAGTTTATTAAAGACTGTTTCGGAAAATCTTCTGACAGAATCAGTAAGGAAGCAATCTTGTCTGTGGGTTTTTATTACAAAAAAAAGAAAAGTCTTTGCAAAGAGAGGAAAATGTCTTACGAGTTGTCACCCCTTACTGAAGCCCAAACAAAAAGCCCCTTCGTTATATCAAAGTGAGAGAGACAGAGAAGGAAAGCAAACAATTATCTTTGTCCAGCTGCACTAGTAGTCACAACATAACTAGGAACAAGTAGTATGCACACAGAGCTAGTAGTCACAACATTGCTAGGAAAAAGTAGTACGCAGAGCATGGTCGGAAAAAACAGCTAGAAGTCACAATGTAACAATAAAGCATGTGAAGGATGTATAAAACTACTAGAAGTAATATTTGATATATATTCAACATAAATTTTACAACACAGCTTCCCCCCTTTTGATTATATAACACAATCCATTATTGATCATATACAAAAGGAAAATTATTAAACATCATCACATCCTAAGTAGCCAGTCAATACTAAATAATCAAAATATGAAAAGCTAATCAAAACATTAAAAACAAGAGTCAATCTACCTACATATAGCTAAATAGTAATGATTAAAATTCAAAACTTTAAAAATGAATATGCATTAACAAAACAACCCTACTGTCATCCAGAATTTCACACCTCAGGTTTAAGAAAATCCTTCATAAGCGGGTTGTCGTCAGTCATGCAACAAAGTTAGATGGAGGAATATGAATCTGGTCATCATTTGAGTTGTCAATGTCATTCAGGCAGTCTGATTGAGGGAAGAGGTCAGGAAAATGTTCGTCAGAATAGACTGAATAGAGAAATCGTGCATTGTGAACAAACGCTGTGTCAATCATGCGAGAAACTAGAAATTTTATCAAAGGGACCCAACAACAGGACATTAAAAAGAGAACAAGCAATGCAATACAAACCATAAGTGCAAAGTGATACAGCCAAGCTTGGCATCCAAGTCCAGTGAACCAATTCAAATCGAGCAACTCCTCGCGGGCAATGGCATTGTAAAGTGTAGTGAAATCTTTAATGCCACTGGCTGTATCACCAGCATTGTCAGGAATGTATGTGCAACAGATTTGGTTCAAGAGAGTACAAACACTGCCTTAAGAAGCCAATAGTAGATCAAGTGTCGTGGTTTTGGAGGGCTATTTCACGAATTGCATTCATCTCCACACGTGAAGCCTCAAGAATGGTAAGGGTTGCGTTAACAAAACTAGAAAAAAACGATAACTTAGAATTTCATATCGTAACATCAATTTGCCCACTCCAATTTGAGGAAATAGTGAGCATAATATCTTAGTACCTGTACTCCAAACCTTGTGATCGGTGGGGACATCTGTGCCTCAAACTGGATCATGTTCCTTAAATTGGGCTACGACGACTGGAATGAGATGTGACAGAGATAATGTATGAGTGGTCTGTTAAAGCAATAGGGGCACACTGACCTGACCAATCGGGAACGTGTCTAGTGTAGACACTGTGTCCACAAAGCCAGCACATGCCCTCAAAACACAACGTGCCCAACCGGTCAGGTGCTGACATATCGGGAAGACAGGTAGCATCAGAGCTTGGGTATTGTTCAGAGAGGAATTAGAGACAAAGGTCGTGCATGGTACAGATAGAGATTGGCAATAAGATTTCGGTACCTTCCCAACATACACATGCTGGCCAAATAGAGTTTTGTTCATAGCAAAACTCCAGAATTTCACTCTGGGATGAATGTGAACTGGGCCAAACAAACCCTACCCGAAGTGAAGTGGAGGAGTCGGGACCATAGGAGATGCTGGGACCTTCTTGCAGTGTGATGCATGAACCCACGTAGCTCTTTTAGCAACCTTCACTGCCGTGTTGGTTACGAGGAGGACTTGGAAAGGGCCTAGCCAGCGCTGATGTCTCCATGTTTTCCGCCGGAGGTTTTTGATCAGCACGAAGTCACCGGGTTTGATGTCATGCAGGGGTCCGTCCGCCGCCCTTGGCAGTGCTGCATGAACTTGTTTCCTGACATCATAGAGCAGGTTAGTCAAAAACGTGCAATACCTGATCATGTTGTCCTTGCAAAGTTGTGTGCCCATCGGCAAGCCTGGAGGACGCAGTCCAAGATTCGCAGGGCCTGCAAAGAGAATCTCAAACGGGGACAAATTGTGCCTAGGACGCACGTGCATCCTCATATACAGCAACACAATTGGTAGACACATAACCCAATTGAATTTTGTGTCTTCACAACATTCACTTAATTTAGCTTTGAGAATCCCGTTTTCTTTTTCTACAGCAGCGCCAGACTGTGGATGGTAACTGCAATGTGTTTTGAGGTCAAATTGTAGTCTGTCTGAAAGCTGAGTCATCAAGTCGTTTATAAAGTGTGTCCCGTTGTCAGAAGAAAGTTTTTCAGGAATTCCCCATCTGGGAATAATTTCAGTCAATAATGCTTTTGCCACCGTAGACGCCGATGCATGCTTTGCTGGAAATACTTCAATCCATTTTGAAAACATGTCGACCATAACTAGACAGTAATCTCTTGCCTTCACAGGGTGTTAATTCTATGTAGAGCATTACATGTTGGAATGGTCGTGTAGGTGGTGGATGCGTAGCCTGTTGTGTGAGTGGACGTGGTCTGCCAGAAATGAAACGAGCACATATGAGGCAGGATTTACCAAAATTGGCTGCAAAAGCGGAACACCCTTTTGTAAAGCATTGATTTTGCACTGCAGAAACCATTCCACCTTTTGAAACAAGGTTTAACCCATGTGTCATTTTAGCATAACAAAAGAATAGACGCCGAGGGAGACAAGGCTTACCATCTGGGCCCAAGTGCCGTTTTCGAAAGTCGCCCCGCACTGTCGCCACACAGTGCGCTCAGCGGCAGTAGACAGTGAGTGAAGTTCAGTGAGAGTAAGGGAGGGGGTTGAGTGGAGAGGGAAGAGGAGAGGTGGAATGATGGAGGAGGCATGCGTAATGCAGCCTTGGTGGTGGCATCTGTGTGTATTTCCTTGAGAGACAGGGTCAGACGTTGGTGTGTACTGTACATTTGCAGACCGCAATAGCAGATGGTAGAAGAATGGCATCAAGGAGAGCTGCAACCTGGTCATGGTGAAGAATAGGGTTGCCAACAGATTTCAGAAATTTGCGGTGGCGCCAGAGGGCACCAAAATCATGGACCACCCCAAAGGCATAGCGAGAGTCTATGTAAATTGCAACAGATTTTCCTTCTGCTCAACGACAAGCCTCAGTAAATGCCACCAATTCAGCCGCTTGCAACAAATAATAAGAAGGGAGTGGTGAGGAAGACATGATTCCAAAGTCGTCAACCCTTGTGACGACACTGTGCGGCAGGAACCAGTATCAGGATCCCGTGACGAAGAGCCATCTGTATAAAAGACCAAATCTGGGTTTTGCAAGGGCGTATCAGAGAGGTCAACACGAGGTGTACATAAATATTGTAACTCTGCCACGCAAGAATGTGGTTCCCCCTCATCAGGGAGTGGCATGATAGTAGTGGGGTTGAGAGTTTTGCAATGTTATACCGTTACGTGAGGAAGTCCCAACAACACTGTTGTATCAGCGTGAAGCAGACAAGTGTGATGAGCGTTGCTCCTGCAGGATAGAACTTACACAGTGGGGAACATACAAAGTGAGTGGGGTGTACCCCATATAGTCACGTGTAGCAAGTACAGCCTGTTCACAGGCTGCTACAGTGCAGAGGCATGCAGGAAGACCCCGCACCACCGGATCAAGTTGACAAGAGAAATACCCCACTGGATGGAGACGGTCGCCATGGGGCTGAAGTAATACAGATGTCATGTTGCCATGGCGCTCGTCTACAAACTGAACAAAGGGCTTGGATGAATCTGGAAGCCCAAGAGTGGGGCAGGACTGCAAAGCGCACTTGAGGTGTTCAAAGGCACTGGTAGCCTCAGGCGTCCATTTAATGTGTGATGAGGAGGTGAGAGAGCGCACAGCAGAGTCATAATCAGAATAATTCGGGAGGAAATGTCTACAATAAGAGCACATTCCCAAAAAAGATAATACCTGTTTCTTAGTAAGTGGTTTGTGTCAACAATAGCCTGCACTCGGGCTGCAGAAAGGGCATTCGAGAGGTCAACAACTGAGAACCACTTTGTCTCAGGTGGAATTAGGTCCAAAATGGTATAAGAATTTGGCGTACAAGGAGCATTTATCGCAGCATTAATAGCTTGCAAATCCTGAACAAAACGCCACTCGGTTGGCTGACCTTGAGGTCTAATTTCTTTCACCGGAAATATTGGACTTTGAACTGGTGAATTGTCACATCGTACAATTATTCCAGCTTTGGGCAATGCCTCAAATACTGGATGAATACCGTCAACAGCGTCTGCGAGCAGTGGGTATTGATGCTGTAGAGGGTGATAGGACGATTTAGGTTCAATCTGAACAGGTGGACAGTTCTTAATTAGCCCTACATCATGTTTGCTGGTAGCCCACAGCATAGGTGGGACTTGCTCCAGCAGAGGGGAGATGTCCATCGGTGTGTGAAACGACTGAGATTCAACGTAAGATAGACAGAGCGCAAGGCACGTGTGCGCACTGAATACCTTTCTGCATTAACTGATTTTGAAAAAAACATTGTTGGATCCGATGTTGGTACCCAGTCGACATCCCGTTGACATAGATAAACAAACAGGCCTACATTGCGCCGTAGGTTGTTTTGCTAAAGTAATGTGTGGTGCTGAACGGACAACATCAAAGACAGACAGCTGCACTGATGTTAGTGAGACAGACGCTGCGCAAAAGTCATAATTAAAAAAGAGGTCACTGATATTTAGCGAGTCATTCAAGTCCTTATAAAAAGTCTCCTCAAAATGTCGGTCTGGTCCGTCATGTACATACATGTGTCGTACAATGCAATTTGCATTGTACGATGGCGGGCCCTGGACTCATCTTTCCTGTTTCATGACAGGAGGTGGCATGCTGCCAGCAGGAGCAGGCTGCGCATGCAAAGAGTAGGGGGAAGCAGCAGCAGGTTGTGTGAAGAGGGGAGGTAGTGGAGGAGTTGGAAGTGGCGGCGTCGCATGGGCAGGAGGCAGCCACTGATTGCCTGGCTGGATTTGCTCGAGCTGCTGATTGACCTGCGGGGGATATGGGGGAACCCAATCACTGGCGTCGTCCCGACGTCTTCCACCAGGCGACCTCGGATACAGGGACACAGGAGGAGATACTGTTGGAATTAGGCAAATATTCTAGCTAAAGAAATAATTATATAATATTCCAGTTAATTAAAAAAAAACACAACAGCTAACATTATGTGCAAGAAGCGGAAGTACTTTCATATGATTTTGGCCACAAACATAGACGTTTTGGCAATATGCTGGCAAGTATATTTTTATCTTGTTTGCCACAATAGGGTGGAAGGATGTTTCGAGATGATGCAAGAAATGGCCCGGGTGGTAGCTGATGCGCCGAAAAACACGTCAGGTTCTTGGCACACCAGCGAAAGAGAACCTGCGTCACCCGCTCTTGGGCCGCGCCTATCACCAGGAACCAGATGGGGCGTCGACACACCAGCAACATCTAGAAATGTCTAAGCATGAACTATAAATGTAAGGGCCGAGAGGGAGAGGTGTTATTTTCCCATGTCTAATAGTGACGGGACTTTCTGACTTATTAGCCTATGTCAACCATATTTCCAGATATTTTACATTTTTTTCCAAAATCTTCTAAATCTTTAACTTTATTTTTTTTTGTTCTCCTTGAAACGACTTTTTCCCTCTTCTAACTTTTCCATCAGATCCTGTAATTGCCGAACAATTAAACTTCCTGTCACTGGGAAACCATATTCAATTATCTACTTTTCCACACACTGCATAATTTTTTCCCCATATTTTCACCCTCATATGGGTCATGATGGAAGACGTATACATGGGCAATTATTTGTTTTTGCTCTTCCCACTTCCCATTTTCAGTACTCACTACAGTCACTACAGTATTTAGAAGCGCTTCTCTTTATTACAATATTCGAACGTCTTCGAAATTGTCGGAGTCGAACCTGGGGACTCGAACCCCTGACTGTTGGACACGAGCCTGGTGACTCGAACCCCTGATTGCCGGACTCGAACTGGGAAACTTTATAGCCTGAGCTTTAATGGACTCGAACCTTACCAATGGAATGTGGGGAGAGCAATTACCAATACCACTTAATACAACGACAAGATTGTTCTAACCAAAATACACTGTTATATAAAATGATTAAATCTTTCACCATAGTTCCTTGTTCTGGTTTGTTTAGAATGCCGAGGAGATGGCCGATCCAGGAGGGCAGCCGGGCAATCCGCCGTCCTGATGCTTGGGTAAGGGCAGGACTAATGTGCTTGTCCCAGATGATCAGTGACTGGTCCGGAGAGCCTCTGGATCGGTGATCAATTCTGGAATTCCTCTTCTGACACCAACTGTTTTGGCCAATCTTCTTCTGACAGAATAAGTAAGGATGCAATCTCGTCTTTGTGGGTTTTTATTCCAAAAAAGAAAAGTATTTGCAAAGAGAGGAAAAGGTACAAGTCTTACGAGTCACCCGTTACTCAAGCCCAGACAAAAAGCCCCTTCACTATATCAAAGTGAAAGAGACAGAGAAGGAAAGCAAACAATCCTCTATGTCCAGCTGCACTAGTAGTCACAACATAACTAGGAACAAGTACTACGCACACAGAGCTAGTAGTCACAACATAGCTAGGAACAAGTAGTACGCACACAGAGCTAGTAGTCACAAAATAGCTAGGAACAAGTAGTACGCACAGCATGGCCGGAAAAACAGCTCGTAGTTACAATGTAACAATAAAGCATGTGAAGGATGTATAAAACTAATAGAAGTAATATTTCATCTATCCATCCATCCATCCATCTTCTTTACCGGTTATCCTCACTTGGGTCGTGGGCTACTGGCGCCTATCCCAGCTATCTTTGGGCGGGAGGCGGGGTACAATCTGAACCAGTTACCAGCCAATCAACCTACCACGCATGTTTTTGGGGTGTGGGTGGAGACCGCAGTGCCTGGAAAAAACCTACCCAGGCACAGGGAGAACATGCAAACTCCACACAGGCTGGGCCAAGGATTGAACCCGGGTCCTCAGAACTGTGAGGCAGATGTGCTAACCAGTCGTTCACCGTGCCGGCTATTTGATATACAACCCCAATTCCAATGAAGTTGGGACGTTGTGTTAATAAAAAAAACAGAATACAATGATTTGCAAATTATGTTCAACCTATATTTAATTGAATGCACTACAAAGACAAGATATTTAATGTTCAAACTGATCAACTTTATTGTTTTTAGCAAATAATTAAGTTTGAATTTTATGGCTGCAACACGTTCCAAAAAAGCTGGCACAGGTGGCAAAAAAGACTGAGAAAGTTGAGGAATGCTAATCAAACACCTGTTTGGAACATCCCACAGGTGAACAGGCTAATTGGAAACAGTTGGGGGCCATGATTGAGTATAAAAGGGGCTTCCCTGAATTGCACACTCATTCACAAGCAAAGATGGGGTGAGGTTCACCTCTTTGTGAACAGTTATGTGAGAAAATAGTCGAACAGTTTAAGGACAATATTCCTCAACGTACAATTGCAAGGTATTTAGGGATTTCATCATATACGGTCCATAATTTCATCAAAAGGTTCAGGGAATCTGGAGAAATCACTGCATGTAAGCGGCAAGACCGAAAACCAACATTGAATGCATGTGACCTTCGATTCCCTCAGGCGGCACTGCATCAAAAACCGACATCAATGTGTAAAGATTATGACCACCTGGGCTCAGGAACACTTCAAAATTCAAAATTTAAAATTGTTTTGGGAAATTGTGGACGTCGTGTCCTCCGGGCCAAAGAGGAAAAAAAACATCCGGACTGTTATGGACGTTAAGTTCAAAAGCCATAAAATTCTAAGTTAATGATTAATTGTTAAAAACAATAAAGTTTATCAGTTTGAACATTAAATATATTGTCTTTGTAGTGTATTCAATTAAATATAGGTTGAACATGATTTTCAAATCATTGTATTCTGTTTTTATTTATGTTTAACACAACGTCCCAACTTCATTGGAATTGGGGTTTTATTTTGCATGGTCAGGCTCTCACATTAGGTGTTTTGGACACAAAGTTAGAGAGAGCAGACTTCGATGGTTTGGACACGTCCAGAGGAGAGAAAGTGAGTATATTGGTAGAAGGGTGATGAGGAGGGAGCTGCTGGGCAAAAGAACTAGAGGAAGACCAAAGAGAAGGTTTATAGAGGTAGTGAGGTATGACATGAGGGCAGTTGGTGTCAGAGAGGAGGATGCAGAAGATAGGCTCTCACATTAGGTGAGTACATGTTAGGACTGCTAATAGTTTTCTGATGAACTATTTCTTAAAATTATATTTCCATCTGTTTCCTCTTTTTTTAAAAGGTTGAACATTTGAATAGCCTTATGGGAATGTAAGGTGTGTGGAAAATAAGTATCAAGTAGGTATATGGCTTGCTTAGACATGGCAGGCTGAAAAATGGCCTTCATGAAAACAGGTTGCAAGATCTCTGCCCGTATTCTAAATTCTTGATGCACGTTTAGACTATGGAATACTCTTTTGAATCTTATTATAGCATACTCATAAAACTCAAACATCTTCAGAATCATCTGACCTATCTATATTTTCTTGTCAAGAGCATGTCTTTGGGTCAATCCTCTTGAATTTAGGCTGAATTTTATTATTATTATTTTTTAATTAAATATGCAAGCCCTCAAAGATCCATCCATCCATTTTCTGAGCCGCTTCTCCTCACTAGGGTCGCAGGCGTGCTGGAGCCTATCCCAGCTATCATCGGGCAGGAGGCAGGGTATACCCTGAACTGGTTGCCAGCCAATCGCAGGGCACATACAAACAAACAACCCTCCGCACTCACATTCACACCTGCGGGCAATTTAGTGTCTCCAATTCATGCATGTTTTTGGGATGTGGGAGGAAACCGGAGTGCCCGGAGAAATCCCACGCAGGCACGGGGAGAAAATGCAGTTGATTGAACCCTGGTCCTCAGAACTGTGAGGCTGACGCTCTAACCAGTCGGTCACCGTGCCGCCCCCTCCAAGATTGTTTTGTTTATTTTTGTAATAAACAATGTAATTTAATTTTTTTTTTTCAGCAGAGCTGTTGCCTGAGTGGAAGCATGAGAAGAGGTGGCCTTTTTTACGTTCTATCTGCTCCCGTTTCAACATGACAAGTGTTCCCCCCTCACCCTGCCCTCATAGAGCTGCGCTGTAAAAACCAGCTAGCGCTCCTAGCTTCTAACCAATGAGAAGACACAATTTCTCTGTAGTGGGCTGGAGCTGTTTGCAGGGGAGCCTCTATTGTGGCACAAGGTCACGGCTGAATCTTAACTATGCATGGAACAAATGTTCAAGAATTCCATTCAGTACGTTCATGCTAACGATTTGTTCGTTTGAACAAGTCATTGTCGAATGACGCACAACTACGACACGCGGAGATTAGGAGGCAAATTCAAACGTGCAGTAACTTGAACACAAGTTAGTGATGTTTTACCTTTTACCCAATATCTTTTAGCGCATCATTTAACATTTTGCTGACAAAAAGTTGATGTTATATTATTAGGTTGCGAAGCTACTGAAACGTGCCAACCGGTTGGTAGAAAACTCGAGATTTTCTGCATTAATATTTATGTGACACAGAATCAGAATAATATTTATTTGCCAAGTACGTCAAAAACACACATGGAATTTGTCTCCGGTAGTTGGAGACGCTTGAGTACGACAACAGACAGCCATTTTGACCAAAAGTACTTTTAAGGCATGAAACCATAAAAATACACTACGGGGAGTCACTGAGCAATGTAAGGTTACTTGCAATGTGGTAATGCTGATACAATGACAAATGATGCAGTCCTCTAGCAATTTAGAGCAGTCTGAAATGAATAATAGAGTGATAATCTGTTACAGAGACAATTGTGCAAATGGTGCAGTCTTCAAGAAATTTAAGGAGTTTAAAGTGACTCATAGTGCGATAATCTGGAACAGTGACAATTGTACAAATGGTGAAGATAGTTTTCAAGCACAAGTGGCCAGTATTGATCAACAACAGACATGCAAATAATGCAGAGTAAGGAGACTACTAAAGTAAGTGCACGAATAATGTAGAAGTGTCCCGACAAAGATGTAACAACAATCTCAAGACAAAATTGGTAGCATGTCACAATGGAATTGTAAATTAACTGTTTAAGAAGTTAATGGCAAGAGGCAAGAAGCTGTTGCATTGTCTGCTGGTTTTAGTTTCCACTTTTCGATAACGCCTACCTGAGGGAAGGAGCTGGAACAGGTGGTGACCAGGATGTGGAGGGTCCAACAGGATTTTGCATGCTCTTGTATTAGTTCTGGCAGCATGCAAGTTCTCAAGGGTTGGTAGGGGTGTACCGACAATCTCCTGAAGTCCATGTTCATCTCTACAGTCTTGTAAACTGTATATCATTTTCATTGCAGTTCAGAATTATGTCCTAGTTTGTGTTGGTGTGTCACAAAATTGTCACAATGAATTTTGTGATTAGAAGGTCACAAAATGTGAGTAGTTAAAAGGGTATGAATACCTTTACAAGGCACTGTAGATAGTCTTCAAGAAGTTTTGACATGTGTGGCACATTTGCCAGTATATGGCCCTATAATTATGAATTGTTTGTAGATGTCTTCTGGCTGGGTCTTGAATAAAGTATGCGATAATTTGAAAAGATATGGGCATTTGTGGTGAAGTAAAAACAGCTTTTGCTGTCACGGTGAAACATCAGTTTGTTGCGTCGCGATGGCAACAGCATTCCATGAAATTAAAAGTTTTTAATAACTTTTCATCTTCAATGACTTTGAATAAGACATAGAAAGTTAGAAGTGGATTGGATGAAATCTGTAGGAATTAGTTAAAATATGGACTCAATGAAAGGCAAAAAATAGGTCAACATGAAAGTAAATGTAAAATGATGGACTTCCTGTTGGGTTTTGAGTATGGCTCCAAGAGACATTTTTGGAGGTCTTGGGCTGTTACATATGCCTCCCATTCCCATTCCCACTCCTATCCTATCGTTGTTTTCTTGGCGAACAGTGCGGCGCACAGCATGTCGTCACAGCAACAATGTTATACGAAATGAAAACCTTTTAAAAACCTTTCATCTTCAATATGTTTCGATAAGACATCCAAAGTTTGAAGTCGATCAGAGAAAATCTCTGAGTTCCTTAAAATATGACGGCTGAAAAAAGCGAAAAATAGGTCAGAATTTGAAAGTAAATTAAAAATAGCGGGCTTCCTGTTGGGTCTAAGGTATGTCTCCAGTGACTTTTTGGAGGGGGCTTGGACTGTTCCAAATGTCTGCCAATTTTGGTAGACCTAGGTGAAATGCATAGCCGGACTGACAACGCGAAATGCTATGACAAGAGAGACTGCGTGATTTCCAGAGAGGAAACATGGTGGCCCCTCTTGCATAGACCTGAAAAAACAGCTACTACACGACAAACCTTCTCTTTCACAAGCCTTTTTCTTTTTTCAGCGGGGTTTTTTCACCTCTTTCGTTTTTTCTGTCCTCTCCAGCTTCACAAACAGCGACAACCAACAAGGAGCCATTTGAGAACCTCGCCAACAGTTACGTACTTCAACTCTAACCCGTCCAATATGGAAAATCCCAGCTCCCGCGCTGAACAACCTCTAAAGAGGAAGATTTACTCTGCGCACCAGACTCACAGGCCAATGTCCTCCACTCAATCGACGAGAAATTGTCTATTGCACTCGACTTGCTGCGCCAAGAGATCACTAAGCTCAAAAACAACTTGGAGTTTACACAACAACAGATCAAGGAGCTAAGATTAGATAATGCTTTGCTTCGACCAAACATGATGTAAAAAACAGCAGAACAGGTCGTGTGCTCAAAGGGACATCTTTTCGAATGAATGACTGGTTCCCCACGGAAATCAACGAGAGGTGTAACACTTTGTACTGGATGAAGACCAACCAAGAAAAAGTGAAACAAGCACGTTCGTTGTCGACAAGCTGTACGTCGACGGTCAACTGTTTCGTGAAGCCAACGTCACTCCCTGGCTTTACTAGACAAGTACTTTTGATTTGGTCTCCTTATCAATTGTCTAAAGCTTTTTGTATTTTGTTTCTTTCTTTTCATTCACACCAGAGTATTCCCTCACCACTAATGTTTGTTTTCTGTTTTATGTCTGGTTGCTACACTTTTATGTACCCTGGCTTTGCTGTACTGAAAAATCACTCTGATCACCCAGTTTAAATAACATCTGTCAACATAATACCATAAAATCTGCTGCAAACAGTCAATAAAACAACAACAAAGAATACATAGTACCTAATTTATTCAAAATTAATATACACGCACCCATTCTATATCACACTTAACTTTTATATCATGGAATGTCTATGGCATTTGATCACAGGCAAAGAGAATCAAGATGATTATTTATATCACTAATCTTAAAACAGATCTTCTAAAACAAGAAACGCATCTAAGCGAATCAGAAGGGAAATACCTCATTGATTCAAATTTCTCTCAGGCTATCTCGGCTTTTTATAACAGCAGACAAAGAGAAGTCTCAACATTAGTTCATATTAGACTACTTTTTACAATAAATAGTACAAGAGTGGGCCCATCCATCCATCCATCCATTTTCTTCCGCTTATCTGAGGTCGGGTCGCGGGTGGCAGTAGCTTTAGCAGGGCAGCACACATTTGCCTCTCCCCAGCCACTTTGTCCAGCTCTTCCAAGGGGGATCATGAGGCGTTCCCAGGCCAGCCGGGAGACATAGTCTCTCCAGCATGTCCGAGGTCGTCCCTGGGGCCTCCTCCCGGTGGGACATGCCTAGAACACCTCACCAGGGAGGCGTCCAGTAGGCATCCTAATCAGATGCCTGAGCCACCTCATCTGGCTCCTCTCAATACAGAGGACAAGCGGCTCGTCTCTGAGCCCCTCCTGGATGACCAAGCTTCTCACCCTATCTCTAAGGGACAGCCCGGACACACTGTGGAGGAAACTCATTTTGGCCGCTTGCACCCGGGATCTTGTTCTTTCGGTCACGACCCACAGCTCATGACCATAGGTGAGGGTAGGAACGTACATCGATCGGTAAATTGAGAGCTTCACCTTTCGACTAAGCTCCTTCTTCACCACAACGGACTGATACAAAGCTCACATCACTGCAGACGCTGCACCGATCCGTCTGTTGATCTCCTGTCCCATTCTTCCCTCACTCATGAATAAGTAACCAAGCTACTGGAGCTCCTCTACTTGGGGGAGGATCTCATTCCCAATCTGGAGAGGGCACTTCGCCCTTTTCCAACTGAGGACCATGGTCTCACATTTGGAGGTGTTGATTTTCATCCCAACCACTTCACACTCTGGTGCGAACCGCTCCAGTGAGAGTTGGAGCTCACGGCTTGATGAGGCCAACAGAACCACATCATCTGTAAAAAGCAGAAATGCAATACTGAGGCCACCGAACCGGATCTCCTCTACGTCTCGGCTGCACCTAGAAATTCTGTCCATAAACCTTATGAACGGAAATGGTGACAAAGGGCAGCCTTGGCGGAGTCCAACCCTCACCGGTAATGAACATGTCTTACTACCAGCAATGCGGACCAAACTCTGACACCTGTCGTACAGGGACCGAACTGTCATGTGTGTGTGTGTGTGTGTGTCTGTGTGTGTTCCAGGTTTTGTCTTCCTCTTCCTCATTTCTCACACACCTGCTCCTGTGAGCATCTTCACCACCTGTGCCTCGTTCATACCTAATTACCGATTTTATTTAACCTCGGGTCTCATTCCCTCTCGTCGCCAGTTCGTTGTACCTTGTCGTCACGTTCCGGCATTCCTTGTCACAGACTCACAGTAAGACTTTGACCCTGTTCCGATTATCAACCTTGCCTCTCTGCCTCATGTTCTTGGATACTGTTGCCTTTCTTGGATTACCTGCCTGTGTACCGACCTATGCCCGTCTATTAAACCTCTCTTTTTGGAAACTGTCCATTTGTTTTGGAGTCGTGCATTTTTGGGTCCTATCCTCTGTTCCGTTCATGACAGAACGAACTGGCCATAACATGGACCCAGCAGACTCAGATCCGGTGCGCAAAGCCCTTCAAGCGCAGGGTCAACGCCTCTCGAAGCAGGATGAGCAGATTGCTGCCCTCCACCTTCATCTAGAGGGACTGTCAAGGCATCAGGACAATATGATGAGACAGGTGGCCTCACAGTTTGAACTCCTTATGAAAATTATTCAAGAAAAGGAACCAGTTGGCACCACACCCAATACCGCCACAGTATTTCCATGTGAAACAGTCAACATGCAGCCACCTGCCACCTCCGCTGCTGTCTGCCCACAGCTCTCTTGACCGGAGAGGTTCTCTGGAAATTCTGGAAATATTAAGCCGTTCATCACGCAGTGCGAACTCCACTTTGAGCTCCAGGCAGCTGCCTGCCCCACTGAGCGGGCAAAGATCGCTTTCGTCATTTCCCACCTGACTGGTCGTGCGGAGGCGTGGGCTACTGCTGAATGGAGCCGCAATTCCGCCACGTGTCATTCATGGGCTTTTTTCGTAAAGACTATGGAGCAAATGTTTCAATGTTCCACTCCTGATCGTGAGGCAGCTCGCTCCCTTGTCACCTTACAACAAGGCATGCGCAGGGTGTCAGATTACGCGATTGAGTTTCGCATTCTAGCAGCTGAGAGTCATTGGAATAATCGGGCGCTACTCGATGCCTTTTTTCAAGGACTATCCCCCGCCGTCAAGGATCATTTAGTCCCGCTAGACCTGCCGACCGACTTGGACACTCTCATCGCTTTCGCCGTAAAAATCGACAAGAGGCTTTTGGATCGCGAGCTGGATGGAGATCGGCGGAAGGCTGCGTCACCGCGCACTTTGAGGATGAGCCTCGGTGACCAGCCAAACCAAGGCAGATCTCCTGGTTCCGGTCTCAACCCACTGGCTAACGTCCCCACGGAGGAACCCATGCAACTGGGCAGGTTCCGTCTCTCCCCTGAGGAACGTCAACGCCGGCTGAGGGAAGGGCGGTGCTTCTACTGCGGTCAGTTGGGTCATTCCGTGAGCAACTGTCACGTCAAAGTTGCCGGTGCCGGTAGCAAGGGCACGGGAGAGGTGAGTCTGAATTTCATGAAGGAAGACCCTACACGGGTTCTTCCTAAAGTGACACTATGCTCTCCTGATCAAGAAATTCATACACCTGTATTAATTGACTCTGGTTCTGACGCAAACTTACTCAACTCCATCCTCGTTAGACGTATGCACCTTAGAACCTTTGAAATAAAACTCCACCGCAACACCTATGCTTGCAGACAGCAGTTATATGGGCAAGATCACTCACCGCACCCAAACACTCACATTGACATTTCCCGATACTCACTCGGAACGCATTAGTTTTCATGTTTTTGACGCCATGAATCATGACCTTATCTTAGGGAACCCATGGTTGAAATTACATAACCCCCACATTGACTGGTCCTCTGGGCAGGTTATGTCATGGGGCAGCAATTGCGCCCGGAACTGTTTCAAGCCGCCATGTGATGTTCAGGGTCATGTTTCTAAGGACAATCCACAGACCCCATCTGGGGATCCTGATTTATCTCAAGTGCCCACCTGTTACCAGGATATTAAAGACGTTTTTTCCAAGTCCAAGGCCAAATCCCTTCCACCCCACAGACCTTATGACTGTGCTATTGACTTGCTGCCTGGAACCACACCCTCACGAGGGAGGTTGTTCTCTCTTTCAGGGCCGGAACACAAGGCCATGAAGGAGTACGTGGAGGAATCACTGCCAGCCGGGATCATTCGCCCATCTTCATCCCCTGCGGGAGCAGGATTTTTCTTTGTGGACAAGAAAGACAAGACCCTGCGACCCTGTATCGATTACCGGGGTCTCAACGAGATCACTGTAAAAAACAGGTACCCTCTTCCTCTCATGTCCACCGCCTTACTTGTGCACTCACTGTAGTTGTCTCGCCATGCTGCACTATTTGCATATACTGGCCACTCATGCCAGAGTAGCATCTGCTCCATTTGCACACTGATTGAGGAGTATCTGTAACATTTGCACAACCGACATTGTCCCAGATGATCGCACTACTTGTCACTTTAAACCGCATACACTCCTTGAAGTCTCAGCGCCCTTTGCACAATGGTCATTGCACCGGACTATTGCAATATTAGTCGTTCGAACTGCTCTAAGTGCTAGAGGACTCTGCATCTTTTTGCACAATTGTTTTTTGTCAATGTCTTTATGTCCCCAAAGTGTTCTGTAAATTCTCCAACTACCGGAGACAAATTCCTTGTGTGTTTTGGACATACTTGGCAAATAAAGATGATTCTGATTCTGATTCTGATTCTGATTTGAGTTCCTGGACGGAGCCAAGGTTTTCACCAAACTGGACTTAAGAAACGCATATCATCTAGTCAGGATAAGGGAGGGGGATGAATGGAAAACAGCATTCAACACACCAACAGGACATTATGAATATTTGGTAATGCCTTTTGGGCTTACTAACGCTCCAGCTGTTTTCCAGAACCTTGTCAATGATGTCCTGCGTGACATGCTGAATGTTTATGTTTTTGTTTATTTGGATGACATTTTGATTTTCTCCCCGGATGAGGAGGCTCACATTATTCATGTCCGCTCTGTTTTGCAGCAGTTACTGCAGAATCAACTATATGTTAAGGCTGAGAAATGTGAGTTCCATAAGGCGTCAGTTTCTTTTCTGGGTTTTGTCCTGGCTCAAGGTGAAGTCAAAATGGACCCTTGCAAAGTCGATGCAGTAATTAATTGGCCTACTCCCACGTCACGCAAAGATGTACAAAGGTTCTTAGGGTTCGCAAACTTCTACAGAAAATTCATCAGGAATTTCAGTTCTATAGCCTCTCCTTTGCATGATCTTACCTCGCCACACAAACCTTTTGCATGGAACCCGCTTTGTCAGGCAGCGTTTCAAAAACTTAAGTCGAGCTTTACCTCCGCTCCCATCCTTACTTTGCCAGATCTCCAACAGCAGTTTGTGGTAGAAGTTGATGTGTCTGATGCCGGAATAGGAGCAGTGCTCTCCCAGAAATCTCTCAAGGATGATAAATTATATCCTTGTGCTTTTCTCTCCAAAAAACTGACTCCAGCTGAGAAAAATTATGACATTGGTGACCGTGAACTGCTGGCAGTCAAGGTGGCTTTGATGGAGTGGAGGCACTGGCTAGAGGGGGCACAGACTCCGTTTTTAGTATGGACAGATCACAAGAACCTTGAGTATATTAAGACTGCTAAAAGATTAAATGCGAGGCAGGCTAGATGGGCTCTGTTCTTTACTAGATTTAATTTCACGCTATCCTACCGACCCGGTTCTAAAAATGGTAAGCCAGATGCTTTGTCACGCATTTTCTCCGAAGAGAATTCTTTGTCCGACCCAAAGACTATTTTGCCCAAGTCATGTTTTATTTCCGCTTTTGTTTGGGACATTGAAACGGCGGTTAAAGGGGCTCTGAAAAACACTCCTAGCCCTGACGATTGCCCTGAAAACAGGCTTTATGTGGTTCCGACCTTAAGGGGAAGAGTCATCCACTGGGCTCACACGAACCGCACTGTATGTCACCCAGGCATTGCCAAGACTCAATCAGTGGTCGAACAGCGCTTTTGGTGGCCTAATGTTAGGAGGGATGTTATCGATTATGTCAATGCTTGCCAGGTATGTGCTGCCAACAAGCCCTCTCATCAACGTCCTTCTGGGGAGTTGCGACCCCTGCCAATACCACAACGTCCTTGGTCAGACATTTCCGTAGACTTTGTGACAGGATTACCGGCCTCTAAAGGCAATACCACAATTCTTACAGTTGTTGACAGGTTCTCTAAGATGGCACACTTCATTGCACTTCCAAAACTCCCCTCAGCTAAAGACACTGCCGAGCTGATGATTAATCAGGTTTTCAAGTTCCATGGTTTCCCCAAGAATGTGGTGTCTGATAGGGGTCCCCAATTTATTTCGCAATTTTGGAAGGAGTTTTGCAATCTCATAGGTGCTACTGTCAGTCTGTCATCTGGGTTTCATCCTGAAACCAACCGAGAGGCTGAACCAGGACCTGGAGACTGGGCTCCGATGTCTCGCTTCACAGGATCCATGATCCTGGTCTCAGAAATTGGTTTGGGTCGAATTCTCCCACAATTCCCTCCCCTCTGCATCCACTGGTCTATCGCCTTTTCACGTTGTGCATGGTTACCAACCATCTCTGTTTCCTGCCGTAGCCCCTGAGTCCACAGTTCCAGCGGCATTAACCTTGGTGAGACGCTGCAGGAGGACATGGGAGCGAGCCCGACAGATGCTGCTGCGCCAGGGACGGTCCTACAAAGCCGCTGCTGACCGTCGGAGGACACCGGCCCCGAACTACAAAGTGGGTCAGCGAGTTTGGCTCTCGACCAAACATATTCCACTCCGGGTGGAGTCCAAGAAGCTCGCTCCCAGGTTCGTTGGGCCCTTCCCCATCACAAAGATCATCAACCCTGTCACCGTGAAGCTGAGGCTCCCAAGGTCGATGCGGGTCACCCCTGCTTTTCATGTCAGCTTACTCAAACCAGCCCGGGAGTCCCCTCTGGTCCAGTCTTCCAGGCCCCCTCCTCCCCCCCGGTTTGTGGATGGGGGCCCTGTCTTCGCTGTGAAGTGGCTGTTGTCGTCTCATCGGAGGGGGAGGGGGTTTCAATATCTGGTGGACTGGGAGGGCTATGGGCCTAAGGAACGTTCATGGGTACCGTCTGCGTTTATCATGGATGATTCGCTCATTCGGGACTTCCACGTTGCGCATCCAGGGGCCCCAGGGCCGTCTGGGGCCGGCCGTTAAGGGGGGGTTACTGTCATGTGTGTGTGTGTGTGTGTGTGTGTCTGTGTCTCTGTGTGTGTTCCAGGTTTTGTCTTCCTCTTCCTCGTTTCTCACACACCTGCTCCTGTGAGCATCTTCACCACCTGTGCCTCGTTCATACCTAATTACCAATTGTATTTAACCTCGGGTCTCATTCCCTCTCGTCGCCAGTTCGTTGTACCTTGTCGTCACGTTCCAGCATTCCTTGTCACAGACTCACAGTAAGACTTTGAGCCTGTTCCGATTATCAACCTTGCCTCTCTGCCTCATGTTCTTGGATACTGTTGCCTTTCTTGTTGCCTGTGAACCGACCTATGCCCGTCTATTAAACCTCTCTTTTTGGAAACTGTCCATTTGTTTTGGAGTCGTGCATTTTTGGGTCCTATCCTCTGTTCCGTTCATGACACCGAACAGCCCACATATCAGGAGTTTCGTTACCTCATACTCCCGAAGTACAGGACCGAGGGACATGGTCGAACGCCTTTTCCAAGTTCCAACACATTAAGACTGGTTGGGTGAACTCTCATGCACCCTCGAGGACTCTGCCGAGCGCGTAGAGCTGGTCCAATGTTGCACGGCCAGGACGAAAAACACACTCCTCCTCTTGAATCTGAGATTTGACTTGCCGACCGACCCTTCTCTCCAGCACCCCTGAATAGACCTTACCAGGGAGGCTGAGGAGTGTGATCCCCTGTATTTGGTACACACCCTCCAGTCCCCCTTCTTAAAAAGGTCTGCCAATCCAAAGACACTGTCCCCGATGTCCACGCGATGTTGCAGATCTGTGTCAACCAGGAAAGCCCTACAACATCCAGAGCCTTTAGGAACTCTGGGCGAATCTCACCCACCCCCGGGGCCTTGCCACCGAGAAGGTTTTTTACCACCTCGTTGAGCTCAACCCCGGAGATAGGAGAGCCCGCTCAGAGATCCCAGACTCTGCTTCCTCATGGGAAGGCGTGTCGGTGGAATTGCTGAGGTCTTCGAAGTATTCTCCCCACCGACTCACAATGTCCCGAGTTGAGGTCTACGTGCCCCATCCCCACTTTACACAGTGTTGATGGAGCACTGCCCCCCCCCCCCCCGTACGAGAAGCCGGATGGTGGACCAGAGTTTCCTCGAAGCTGTCTCACCAAACTCCTCCCACGCCCGGGTTTTTGCCTCAGCGACCACCAAGCTGTGTTCCGCTTGGCCAGCTTGGCATAGCTCACTGCTTGTGTCCACCAATAGGTTCGGGGGTTGCCGCCACGACAGGCACTGACCACATTATGGCCACAGCTCCGGCCGGCCGCCTCAGCAATGGTGGCGCGGAACTTGGTCCACTCGGACTCCATGTCCCCCGCCTCACCCATGACGTGGGTGAATTTCTTCTGACAGGGGATTCGGCCAGAGGTTCCCGTCTTCCTCCAAACCCTTGGACCTTGATTCCCGAATGAAAGGCACACTTTATTTTCATCGGAAAAGAGGACCTTGGACCACTGGCCAACAGTCCAGTCCTTCTTCTCCTTGGCGCAGTTGAGACGCTTCCTATATTGGCTCAGGCTCAAAAGTGGCTTGACATAAGGAACCCGACAGTTGTAACCCTTCTCCCGGATGATCTGAATGTGGTGTTTTTTTAAGCTGTGACTCCAGCCTCATTCTACTCTTTCTGGATCACAGCTAGATTCTTGAATCCTCTCTTTTTGATAATTCGCTGAAGCCATGGTCATCTCTTTCGCTGGTGCATCTTCTCCTGACACATTTTGTCCTCCACTAGACTTTTCATTGATGCTTGGATACAGCACTCTGTGAACAGCCAGGCTACTTAGTTATGAACCTTTGTGGCTTACACATCCTCTGTAGGGTATATTCATGTTCATGAGTTTGTTGCAATAAGTGAGTGGCCCCACACCCAGCGAAAAGGTCCCAGGGGTGTGTGCCTGCGGACACATGCTAGTGAATTGACACCGTTTTGCATGCACAATGACTGAAAGAAGTGTCCTGTAATTGCTGTGCCTGCACCGCGGAGGCTGAGAACACCACCCAATCAATCGAGAGGTGGGGTCGGGCCCAGGGGTCCACCTGAGCGCAGCCCGGCAGACGGGACATGTCCTATACCGAGGGACCCAGGGCAGTACACTGGCCCCGCAGAGGCGCACCGACAACCGGCCACCCGGAGGAGGCCGCAGAGACCCAATGCCACCCCCCCAGGCACCCCACCAACCCCTAATGCCCCAGGCGCCACCCCCCCCCCCCCTACCCCCAGGAGTGCAAGACGCCCCCCCCAACCTGCAGGGCCCACATTGTAGCCAGTTCCCCCCCAGCCTGAGGGAGAGACGGTGTCCCTTGTTTGATGGAAAGGAGGGGGTAGGGGCGACCGATAAGGGAACCCAGGGAGGAGCCGCGGGGCATGAGAGTGGAGCCCCAACACCAAGCAACCATCCAGCTCGAGGGGCCAGGCCTCAGGAGCACTGCCATATAGCTAGTAAAAACCCACCTCCCCGCCTGTTACTATGACTGCCATGTCCCAGACTGCCCTACCCCATGTACCCCAGACTGCCCTACCCCATGTATAACAATCTCGGGGTTCAGTTCAAAATATACAAGCGTTTCTGCGTAACCACAGTCCAAAAGCATTGAATTGGTGTGCATTCCCATATATCGGGCCTGAGTCTGAGTCAAACTCAGGCCCGGGGGCCAAATTTGGCCCACGATGTAATTATATTTGGCCCGCAAGACCATACCAAATGTGTATTATAGCTGACCTGCCAGTATATAGCACATGAGCCACTAATATTACTAATCCCAGAATGCATTCCTAGTGTGTTGGCCCATCAGTCGAGACCGGCGAGCTTTCCTTTCTGTTGCAGTCGTTAGCGACCATGCTACCAGTCTCCTCGAGCAAATTTACACTTCCCATTCCCAAAAATGGGCAAACGAAAGATAGAAAACGGTTAACTTCCAAGACAGGTGGGAGGCAGATTGTCTGTTCACTAAAGTAAAAGGCAGACCTGTTTGTCGAGTGCGGAGCAACGTGGCTGTAACAAAGAATATAACATCATTGAATTAATGTTTTTTTTTAATGCCCTTTATCAACTCCTAGGCAGGGACTGTTAATAGTTTGAAGTTTGGATTGTTATTGAAGGACATTCTTATTTTTTGGGGTTGTTGTCATATGATAAACCTTAACGCTACATTTCTGCAGAGAAGGGAAACATGTACATCACAGTGATTTTCCATTAAATATTGAGTTTGGCCAGCGAAGTTGTCCCAATTTTTTATTTTGGCCCACTGTGAATTTGAGTTTGACACCCCTGCCATATATAGTAGCATGATCACCCACTTTAAATTTTTATATATATATATTTTTGATATTTTTGTGCATTGCGTGCATATATTAGATGGAGAGAAGCCCATTTTACGCATAGTTTACTGAGTAAAGTGTGTTCTATGGAGCACTTTATATTGTATAAACTGGAAATTTGTGTTTTTTGTCATTCTAAACGTATTATTACATATCTGTATCCAGTAATTACGGTCAGCGGACTTCCCATTTAGTGATTGGGAAGTGCATTGATTTAGTGGATTAGATTAATATATAAACTTTTAAAATATTTTTTTTCCTTTGCAGGAGAAGCTTCACTATTTGCTGAACAAGCGCTGGAAGTTCGAGGGTGCTCTGGAGTGTTGGTATTCTTTTTTTATTTATTGCTGCCTTTAATTTGTTGTATTGAAGAAAGATTCCTCCTGTTATTTGGAATTATTGGAATAATTCACCACGTGTCCTAAAAATATTATTGTTAAATAGTTGTAGGTGGTAAATTCCACGTTGTTCCCATGTGCTAAAATAAAGGGGTTTGTTGTTAATTTTGAAATCTGGATTGTACCAGATTGGGGTGAACATACTGAGAGCTAATTAAAATCCTGTAGTTAATCCATTGCTCGAGTTGGTCTTCCAACTCGGGCCACCTCGCCTTGTTTCCGGGGAAACTCAGCTTCGTCTTCTTGACTTGGCGAAGCTCGTTTTCCTGCTTCCTCCACTTGCGAACCATGGATTCGTTGATCTTGAATTCTCTCGCGGCTGCTCGATTCCCATGTTCCTCTGCGTAACTGACAGTTTGCAGTTTAAACTGTGCTTCGTAAGCGTGTCTCTTCGTAGGTGCCATTTCCGGGGGTCCTTATATATATATATATATATATATATATATATATATATATATATAAAACCCATCTCTTAGGAGCCACAATGCGGCCGCCATTGTGACCCAATACATTATTTACATATTTACAACCAAGGAACAACCCTGGTTTACCCTGGCTTGCTCCTCCCTCCACTTCAGCAGTCTCCCTTTGCAAGACAACAAGCATTCATTAATGTATAAGATAAGCCAGGTTGGGTGGTGGCTGCTGGACGAGCGCCGCCAGAGTAGGGTCGTGTGGCGGCCGCTGGATCAGCGCCGGGTGGCGCCGCCGGAGCCTGCTGCAGCTGCTGAGGAGTGGGGACAGGAGCCTGCCACAGTTGCCAAGGAGCGGGGACGGGGTCTGCAGTCGCTTTCTCAGCCTGCCACCATTGCGGTTTGGGAGCGCAGGAAATGAGCGAGGCAGAGTGCACAGGAACTCAGGAAGGGGAACTAGGCAAAACTAGTGCTACGAGACAAGGTGACAAAAAAGCCACAGAACGAGGTGACTTGGGGGCAGGTTTGGATGAACGTGACTTAGTTGGATTAAGTGACTTGGAAACAGAGGGAGAAAAACAGAAGGACAAACTGTGACCATTACTTACCATTACCTCCGTTGGCCACCAAGTGAGAGGAAAAGGACTTTGTCTTGTACTTACAGGGGTTTGAAAAGGGAAATTGTGACAAAAACTGACTGGGATGAGAAAAATTAGGGAAGGAACCAGAACAAATCTAAATCTGTGTCAGAGTCAGAATCAGAAGGGATATTAACTAAATCGGCGCCATTTTCACAATCGGAAAAATCAAAATCTAAAAAAACCTGGTAATGGTAGGGCATGGTGAACAGCTAGGAAAAGTGGGGGACACTGCTGAGCAGGACGGAGAAGGAGGAACGATAGGGCTTTCTGGAGAAGGCTGAGGGTGCTGGGAGGCAGACTCGTGCCGTGCAAGGTGACGCTGGGTCCAGTTCTGGTCAGTTCATTCTGTCACAAACAGAGGTTTTTGAGGGCATTGGAGGCAAAACTTTGAGGCAGAACGTGGAGGATCCAAGTGTAGGGAAGCAGGGAGGCATGGCAGGGGTGCAGGAGTCGCAAAAAAATGTTTTAATTTCCAAAAACAAAGGAAAACAAGGATCGTGGAAAAATCTAAATACCAAATTGACGAAGTCCAAAATCTAATTGCAAATAACAAAGAAACACTAGGAAACGAGACATACCTAGTGATATAACTGACGACTTCAACATGTGACACTGAAAACGGACCGACAAGAAGTGAAAGAACCCAGGGAATTAATACAAACAAACTGACGAGGAACACCTGGACAACACGAGTGGCTGGAGGGAGCTGATTAGTCAGCACAAGGTAAGAGGTTGACGAGAACAAGTGGACACAATAACCAAACGAGCGCGCGAGACATGAACCACAGGGGACACAGGAAAACATGAAAGAAAAAAACTACAAAAAACTAACTATAATTTAAACGAGAACACAGACCATGACAGCTTTTCGGTTCAATTCATCTGCTAATCTTACTTCCCTTTCCTCAATTTCCTCTTAATTTTCTTCCCTTCTCTTCAAGTTTTTCTTTTTCTGTTTTCACTCCTCTAATACACGCACGAGAGCTGCAAAAATAGCTACTTCTATATTATCACAAGTCTCTAGGACAGCTTCTTTGATATGTACAGTATTACCGCCAGTTGATTTGCTGGTCCAATACACACATCCAGTACACATTCACTGCTATTTTTCCGTAAAAGTAATTTTTGTTGCTAATTTTTGTCCACTGGAGGGTGCACTGACAGCACTTAAATGACATTGATGCACTTGTGACGGACAAACGATGCCAAGTTTCAGGAGCACGCTAATATAATAGGCTGTGCCGTATCCACACTACAATTCTATGAAAATAAATGCCTCCTGTAGATATGTTTTAAGACATTAAATATTACAAACTTTCAGTGGTGGAGGTGGTTTGTTGGAATCTTTTTGTTTTTTTTCCCACAACTTCAATTTTTTTTATGTATACATATCCAAAGGATGCATAACCGAATGGTTCACGCTCACTGATTCATAACACTGTTGACATCATTTTGGGTAAAAAATTTCAGACTGCTCATGGTATGCAACATAATTGGCAACAAGATAATAATGAATAAATGTGAGAATTATCCGAAAATACTTGTAATCATTTGCCCAAAAACAATGGGGAACATTTTGAATATTTGTTATTTATGGATTTTTTTAAGCCAAAAATATTGTGCCCTCTTGAGATCAAATTGGGGTGGAAATGAGTTTGAAACCCCTGCCCTATATGTTCCCTTGATTTTGGTTTCTTCAAGGACCTAATTCGTTTTTTTTAATTGTCTATCACCTTCAAATGATTTTGTTTGGATGCTTTTTAAGACAATTAATTATATTCTCGTAGCCTTCGGATTGAAACGGTTTTTCTAGTTTTAAGACCCCTACAATTCGCTGCTCATATTTTATTACGGGAGCTAGCCTAATTTTGGCTCTCGCGGGACGTCAGAACCCAATTGCGGAGAGTTTCGTTTGAGACTGTTATTCCGCCACGATAAACTAAAAATTGTTGCATATTTTCATGGAGTGGGCTCGCCAAAAACCATTTACTTTGTGCACAGGCTTTTCAACCTAAAACCAAGATCATAACCAAGCTTCTTCAACCTTCTTCTTCACCTCACAGCTCATTCGGGATGTAAATCCCTCCAGATAATTTGAAACGTCTGTCATCGCGGACTTTTTCAACCTTTTAGAATTTACCAATTTCTAAAGATCTGTTGGCTTAATCTAAGGCTTTCCAACCTGTTGATATTATCCAAACATGGAATACCAAGTCTTTTTAGACTTACATCTGTCTTTACCTTATGAATATTGTTTTTCTCTTTTTTTGTCTCTTAAATCTGTCAGATGACTATGAGGATTAAGCCCACTCTTCCCTCCATAACCGCAATGGTTTTGGATTCCTTGTGGATTCTCATGACCTCTGCTACCAGACTCCAGGGGTGCAGGACAGCGACACATCTGTGGCCCTATGTGGCCAGAGCTTCTCAAACAGCAGTAGCCAGTCCAGCATCAGTGTCCAGTGCCCCGTAAGAATTCAAAGTCAGGGAACAGAATGACGCATCGGAGAATTAATGGGTGACTGCACCACCGCAGAGTTTGCTGACCCCTAGTCAGAGCCCACATTAATTCAAGAAAGAAATCATCTGCATGCTGTGGAGGTATAATTTGATCAAAAACGATAAAGACATGGCCCAAAGAATTTCCTTTTGAAAATCAATGCCAGTTGTTATCAAATCAAAAGGTTATATTTGTTTCTCAGAAAAAATATTCTAATGTAATATTTTTCAAACTTTTAATGCCAAAATGTCTTTTCAGGTTAGGTTTGGGAAATGAAGTTTTCTGAAGATCTTTCAGTGGGCCACCGCCATTTACTCTGTCAGTAACGATTGCCTTACAAAGAATTCTTACAATTTTTAATCATCAATAACTTTTTGAAAATAGGACTTTAAGCGTTGCTGTTTCATTATGGAAGACATTTACCCATATATCTGTAATGCCAAAGCGGAATAAAATCAATATGCCAAATTAGATTTTTTTTTTAAATGTGTCTTTACTGTTATTGATCAGATTTGAACATGACCCATATATTGTCCATCCATTTTGTACCGCTTATCCGAGGTCGGGTCGCTAGGGCAGTAGCTTTAGCAGGGACGCCCAGACTTCCCTCTCCCCAGCCACTTCATCCAGCTCTTCCGGGGGGATCCCGAGGCGTTCCCAGACCAGCCGAAAGACGTAGTCTCCAGCGTGTCCTGGGTGGTCCCCGGGGTCTCCTCCTGGTGGGACGTGCCTGGAACACCTCACCGGAGAGGCGTACGGGAGGCATCCGAATCAGATGCCCCAGCCACCTCATCTGGCTCCTCTCTGTGGAGGAGCAGCGGGTCTACTCTGTGAAAAAGTTAAATATTGTAAACTACTGGTTTCACACTCTAACTACCTACTTACTTGAGACAATTGCAAAGACACCCTG
Organism: Phycodurus eques; assembly: GCF_024500275.1. NCBI lineage: Eukaryota > Metazoa > Chordata > Actinopteri > Syngnathiformes > Syngnathidae > Phycodurus > Phycodurus eques. Next base: position 25,204,561 of record NC_084538.1, read on the forward strand.
AGCTTTTATCAGGGACTGTGCCACTGACTTGACTGTTGTCTGGAATACACTTACTGAGGTGTGCATTTTATAAACTAAAATGTGAACAACGTCAAAGTGGTCCCCCACTTTCTTTAATTATTATATATTTTAGTTATTTAGTTATTTTTATGATGGAAAAGTGAGACACTCCAGTCCAGGAACAGTGTGAACAAATAAATGTTCCCGCCTTTGCTGCTCAGCCACTGGGCAGAGTGCAAGACAGCCATTGGTTGTGTAACCAAATGATCCTGGTGTGACATCTAGCATTTGGCCTCAGCAACAACCAGCAGCAGCATCTGAAGGGAAAATCAAATCGATGCTCCATTGACTCTGTCCGCATACGATGGAAACCCAATTAAAGGCCCTCTAGGCACAGCTGGTTGTTTTGTGGAGCCACCATGGGTCTCAAATCAAGCCAGTAATAGCTACTATTGCCTTCCTCTCAGGAAATCTATACTGTAGACCTACACTGAGCAGGGCACGATTAGAATTATACAAATAGATGTATTTGCAGGAGAGTTGGGCTTGTTTAAAAATGATTCAAATGTGGGAAAAAAAAGCTGAATCTCATTGATGTGATTGTGAATAAAAACTACGTTTCTACGTTTCTCGTAAAGCCTTCATCATTCAAACTGTTCATACTTTTCCAGTATTGTTTATCTACAAAGCATTTAACATCAGTGAAGGAATATTTATTTGTACTTTATGAGATTAAACCTACTGTAGTGAAATACAGGCGGTCCTATGTCACGCCAGGAGGTCATTGTGTTGGAGTGGAGACAAAAAGGTAGGTAGATCCAAGCGCAAGGAAACAGGCAAGGCAAGACAGAAGTACAGGGAGATCTCAGAAAACATTACCAAAAAAAGCAAACAAAGGTAATTCATAGAATTTTCAACAAATACCAATAGTCCAAAAACAGATAATATGACAATGAAGAGCAGGTACAGACTCAGTCACCACCACAAAGGAAGGACCTGAGACATGTAGGGGTTGTCAAACTAATTTTTGTCACAGGCCACATTGTAGTTGTTGTGGAACCATATAAATATATAATTGTCTTATCATATCATCTCAAATACAGTGGAACCTTGGTTTTCATATGCCCTAGTTGTTGTATTTCAGTTTTTGAAATTTTTTCGATGAGGTTTGTTCCCAGTTTTTGTATGTTGCGGGTGACGAGGTGCAGAAGGTCGGGGGTTTGTATCCCCGGCTGACCGCATGTCGTTGTTGCAAGACAGTTAACCTACATTTCCTATGAATGAATGTTGGATGTTTGGTGGTGGTTCATTCTGCGCCTATGGTTCAATGGCAGCCACGCTTGCATCAGACAGCCTCATGGCAGCTGTAGCTACACAAGTAGCTTACCACCACTAGGGTGTGACTGTGGAGTGAATGTATAATGTGTGCTTGTCAGGTTTCAGATTGCGAGTTGGACCCAGATGCAGAGAGGAAAGGGAGAGTAGTTTGTGAACAAATATTTATTGTAAATTGAAAGCAAACAGGCGGCACGGTGGTCGACTGGTTAGAGCATCAGCCTCACAGTTCTGAGGACCCGGGTTCAATCCCCGGCCCCGCCTGTGTGGAGTTTGCATGTTCTCCCCGTGCCTGCATGGGTTTTCTCCGGGCACTCCGTTTTCCTCCCACATCCAAAAAACATGCATTAATTGGAGATTCTAAAATTGCCCATAGGTGTGACTGTGAGTGCGAATGGTTGTTAGTTTGTCTGTGCCCTGCGATTGGCTGGCAACCAGTTCAGGGTGTACCCCGCCTCCTGCCCGATGACAACTGGGATAGGCTCCAGCACGTCCACGGCCCTAGTGAGGAGAAGCGGCTCAGAAAATGGATGGATGGATGGATGTAAGCAAACAAAGAGGGGCTCCGAGAACTCAATCTGGGGTAGGCAGGGTTCCAAAGAGGACCAGTCTGGCAGGGTAGGAGTTCGGGTTGTTGGTGGGCCACAGGAGGTGAGGGCAGACGACAGACTGGGGACAAAGAGCAAGAATGGGTTAGAGATAAAATTACGAGGTCTTGGGGAAGCAAAAGGTGGATAAGGTGGCTTGGCTACGAACTCGAAGTAGAGCGTTGATAGTCTGGTGAGGAGTTGGAGTCCCACAGTGTCTTAAGAGTAGTCAGGCGTAATTAGGATGATAAGATGCAGCTGCTACACTCCAACACGTCCACCTTGCAAAGCACTCATGATGCACCCAGACACACACACAAGTGCTGGAGTCAGGGTGCTGAAACAGCAGCACTGACAGTACCCTCCTCCCACGGACGCCACCCGGCGTACGAGCCAAGCAATCGGTGTGGGCTCGATGAAAGTCGCGGACCAACGATTTGCTGAAAGTCGCGGACCAACGATTCGCAGGGACCCAACTCAACTCCTCCAGACCATAGCCCTTCCAGTCGACCACATATTGGAGGCCGCGACCCCGGCGACGCACAGCCAGGAGCCTGTTCACGGCCCAAGCGGAATGTCCTCCGACCAGCAGGGGAGGAGGCAGCACAGAAGACTGGAAGAAACCGGCTTTATCTGGGAAACATGGAAGGTGGGTTGAATGCAAAGAGTAGCAGGGAGCTTAAAGGGCACTGCACATGGATTTACCACAGCCACAATGTCACAGGGGCCAATGAAGCGGGAGGAAAGTTTTTTTCGATTCAACCTTGAGCGGTAGATTATTTGTACTGAGCCACACTTTTCGACCAACAGTGTAAGCAGGCACAGGGATGCAGTGACAGTTGGCTTGTACCTGAGATTTGGCAGAGGACCAGAGAAGGGCGACACGAGTTTCCAGACCTTGGAGCATCGGCGTATGCAGGCCTGCACCGAAGGAACTGCAAGCCTGTGACAGGAACAGCAGTGGTTGCTAGCCTACGGAGCATTGAAAAGGGGACATGGCCAAGGAGGTGCTAGACAGTGAATTATGGGCATACTCAACCCAGGCAAGATGGGTGCTCCACGAAGCGGAATGGGACTGTGGCATGCAACAGAGCGCCGTCTCCAGCTGTTGGTTGGTGTGCTCACATTGCCCGTTGGTCTGAGGTTGATAACCAGAGGATGGACTAACACCTACACCAAACGCTGTGCAAAACACTCCAAACCTGCGAGGTGAATTGGGGGCCCCGGTCAGAGACTATGTCAGAAGGGATGTCATGCAGGCGGAAAACATGCTGGACCAACAGGTGGCAGTCTCTTTGGCAGATGGAAGCTTGGGAAGTGCAAGGAAGTGTGCTGCTTTGGAAAACCTGTCCATCACAGTGAGAATGACTGTGTTTCCATTGGACAAGGGAAGCCCAGAAACAAAGTCCAGGGCGATGTCCAACCAAGGGCATCTGGGAAAGGGAAGCAAACAATGTAGACCAGAGTTTTGCTTAGAGGATGTCTTAATTTGAGCACATACCGTGCATGCAGAGACAAAGGACTGGGTGTTGTCTTCCATGGTGGGTCACCAGAAGCGTTGACGGAGGAAGGCCAACGTTCTGCGGATCCCAGGGTGAAAGGTAAGTCGTGATGAATGGGCCCACTGTAGCACCTGGGGGCGTACCGAATCAGGGACAAACAAGGAGTTCCGAGGACCAGGATCGGCTTGCTCTTCCTTGGCCTCCTTTACCAGTGTTTCTATTTCTAGTGTGATTGAGCGCAGAAAGTAATGGGGAGACAAGATGAGATCAGAATCATCTTTGGTACTTTCTGAAGTGAACTGGCGAGACAGGGCATCAGGCTTGGTGTTCTGGGCCCCTGGGCGGTAGGACAAGGTGAATGTGAACCGGTCAAAAAACAATACCCACCTGGCTTGACGGGAGCTCAGCCTCTTGGCACAGCGGATGTATTCCAAATTCTTGTGGTCGGTCCACACGATGAATCGGTGTTTGGCGCCTTCCAGGAAATGCTGCCATTCCTCCAACGCCATCTTCACTGCCATGAGCTCCCGGTCTCCAATCCCATAATTTTACTCCACCAGAGACAACTTGCAAGAAAAGAAAGCGCAAGGGTGGACCTTACCATCATTCCGTGATCGCTGAGACAGCACCGCGCCAACCCCTGTCTCCGATGCGTCGACCTCAACAATGAACTGCCTCTATGGATCCGGATGGACGAGGATATGAGCTGAGGAAAAAAAGTTTATTTAGCTCACAGAAGGCCAGGTCAGCCTTCTCAGACCAATAGAAGGATATTAGGGTTGATGTGAGGGAATTGAGGGGTGCTGCAACCTGACTGTAGTTCCGAATGAACCGCCGATAGAAGTTGGCGAAGCCAAGGAACCGTTGCAGCTCCTTTCGTGTGGATGGCGTTGGCCACTCGGTGAGCGCGGCTACCTTGGCTGGGTCCATTTGCCCCTCAGCAATAACGTAGCCTAGAAAGGTGGTCTTTGGAACATGGAACTCACATTTCTCCGCTTTGATGAAGAGCTTGTTCTCAGGGAGTCACTGAAGTACTTGGCGAATCAGACTTCGGCAAGATTGCAAGCAGTTCTTATGACAGAAGTTTTCTCCATGCGGTGATATTGGGGACGGTCCAGTCGATGCTGGGGTTATGGAGCCTCAGCCAAGGCAAGCCAAGCACAATTGGAAATTGAAGGCCAGGAAAAACATGAAAACTTAAAACCTCAAGATGGTTACCTGATAGCTTGAGGGAAACAGGAGCAGTCTCTTGCTGGATACGGGAGATCAGCGACATCAGCCAACCATAAAGGGCAGGGGCATTTTTGGGAGTGCTCAGAGCCTGTAGATGAATTCCCATCTTTTTAACGAGGCATTGGTCAATGAGATTCCCAACAGCTCCAGACTCTACGAGGGCTAAAACGGGCAAAGAGAGCAAAAAGTGGATAAAGTGGTCCAGACAACCATTAAGTAGATACACATGATTTGCTCAATAAAGGAAATAAATATTTAAAATTCACAGCAAAATAAAGAAAATTGTCAATGCAATGGTGCAGTGGTGAGATGGCACCTGAGTGGTGATTTTAATTGTGTCAGTTTGGTGTTTTGTATTTATGAACAGCACACATTGCATCATTGGCTATGATTTGGAGCTTTGGTCTTTTTTCATGATTAATTAATCAATATTCACAAATGTCATTTTGGCTATTTCGCCACAATTTCTACAACCAAATCAAGCACACAAAAAAAGAAAGAAAAAGCTGTAACTGAGTGTCGGACTAATGGTAAGAACATTATCATCATTCAAGAAATGGTCTCAGCTTGGACAGCTTAATTTATCAAATTTCCAACCATGTCAATGTTCAGGTTATTACACGAGGATCCTTCTTTCTGCATGTGAAAGCTGAATCATAAATAAACATCACAACTCTCTTTCAGAGAGGGTGATATTGATGGCACTGGTTGGAGTTGGCACTGCTGGCGTGGGAGGAGGGAGGGGGATGGGTACATTGTCCCATCGAGATGTAATCAATGCACACATCCTGTGAGCCCAGCATGTAACAGGGAAGAGCACTCCCAGCATACAGTTTACCAGCACAAACAGATGCACAGAATATTGTGGATTATAACTGCAAACGTTGACCTCCATGGGGTTGCCATACAGATGCAGTGGATTACTTGGATAGTTAAATGATCATCATGAAGTACAGCAAGAGGCAAAAAGGATCCTATAGATTTGTAAGTATCACATATAAATGATTAATAACAACAGTTTACTGTGAAGTCACAGAGAAACGTGATTTTACACAGATTCGTTTTATAGTATTAATGCCAATTAAATTTTTTTTATTGTAGTTTGGAAGTACTGACATTCTGACAAAAAAATAAAAAATAAATGCAACGCAAACAGTTCTGTTACTTTGGAACGGAAAATCTAAAAAAATTCTAATAACTTCCTTTGTGCAAGAGATAAACTTTGATGATGGCCATTACAGTTGAACCCATGTCGACAATTTCTCAGTCAGAAACAAACTTTCACAGCTTGAAAGGAGAATGTGTATTTTAAAATACAGATTGTATGGAGTTTTTGCTCATATTACACCTTTTGCATCAAACTTTAAATTAGCATATTGTTAAAATAATACCAGAGAGGTTTTTTTTTTTTTTTTTTTTTTTTTAAATCTTTCAGACAAAACTCTTTAGATATTGTAGGTGTGGTGTAAGGAGCTATTGGGTAATGGTCCATATTTCACTAACAAGTTGATTTTATGTATTTTTGCTTAAGAAAATGAAACAGGCAGTCATTTCCAGTGATATGAATTGGTATCAATTGGTAAATAACTAATTGCCTTTGAAACGCCCCCTTTTATCGCCAAAATCGACACGCCCCCCACGTCTTGGTGTGACGTCAGTGGCAGAAGTGGAGACCAAATTCACTGCATAAGCGGTATGGAAAAAGGAACGTGCTATACTATAAAGTGGCAGTAATTCGTTCGTTCATTCATTCATTCATCTTCCGTTCCACTGATCCTCACAAGGATCGCCGGCGTGCTCGAGCCTATCCCACTATCTCCCGGCGAAAGGCTGGGTACACCCTCAACTGGTCACCAGCCAATCGCAGGGCACATATAAACAAGCAACCATTCGCACTCCCATTCACACCTATGGGCAATTCAGAGTCTTCAATTAACCTACCACGCATGTTTTTGGGATGTGGGAGGAAACCGGAGTACCCGGAGAAAACCCACGCAGGCATGAAAAAATGAACTTTCCCAACACTGTTCACATGCACACGGACAATTTTGTGTTCTCAATTAACCTACCATTTATGTTTTTGGACTGTGGGAGAAAACCTGGACAAAACTGGACAAAAAATTTTGCGTTAAAATCCGGGCTCCGGCCTTCCTGTGTGGAGTTTGCATGTTCTCCCCGTACCCATGTCAGTTTTGTCCAGGTTTTCTCCCACAGTCCAAAAACATAAATGGTAGGTTAATTGAGAACACAAAATCGTCCGTGTGCATGTGAACAGTGTTGGGAAAGTTCATTTTCTACGCAAACTAGTTTCAAGTTCAGTTCACCGTTCCAAAAATGAACTAGTTCAGTTCATAATTCAAAATTTTGATATAAGTTCACAATTCAAAAAATAAACTAGTTCATAGTTCTTTGTTTCCCCAATATGTTGCTATTACCCTCACAGTACTGGTATTTCATTTCCCCATTGTTGCCCCCCTTTCAGTCCACATTGGTAGCCAGCTGCAGCTTTCACCTCACCTCAACAACAGGAGGAAAAACGTGTTGCTTGAATGGTCTTTTAAAAAAAAAAAAAGAAAACAACAACAACACGCAACACAATATGACAGGAAAGATGGTAAAAGGACATTAATAACTACGCGAGACCGCAAGACGTCCACGTCACTCCCTCAAGCCAAGCAATCATACAATTGCACTTGCTCCTCACATGAACACAAGAGCTTTGGCACCCCAAAATTATGTTGAATTGTTAATATAATTTGGAAAAAAATGCTTATTTATTACATGGTCATTGATTAAAATGGTAGAATACTGTGAGATAAACATCCGTGCGTAAAACGTGCACCTCAAAGTCGCAGTCAGCCAAGCCCCAAGACCATGCAAAAGGTATTTGATATGCTACAATACTACTACAGCGGCGTGCTGGCAGGGGTCCACCGTGTCAACAGCCACCCGCGCCCATCAACGTCCGCCTGTGTCACACGACGCCACTATGCACTCTACAGAAATGCCTGTGTCACATCATCCATCGGGACTCTTTTCAAAGATCTTAGAGGCATTTGTGAGCTGACAAAACCTGTTTATATTTCAAAAAATTCATATGCAATCACTTACATCATGTGGGATGATATCTTTCTTCCGAGGAATTTCAACGATCGATTTAAAAAAAACAAAAAAAAAGAAGCCAACTAAAATGGTTCACTATTACTATTTTCGGCTGCACGGTGGACGACTAGTTAGCACATCTCCCGCGCAGTTCTGAGGACCTGGGTTCAATCCCCGGCCCCGCCTGTTTCAGAGTTTGCATGTTCTCCCCGTGCCTGCGTGGGTTTTCTCCGGGTACTCCGGTTTCCTCCCACATCCCAAAAACATGCATGGTCGGTTGACTGAAGACTCTAAATTGCCCTTAGGTGTGAATGTGTGTGCGAATGGTTGATTGTTTATATGTGCCCTGTGATTGGCTGGCGACCAGTTCAGGGTGTACCCCGCCTCCTGCCCGATGACAGCTGGGATGGGCTACAGCACGCCTGCGACCCTAGTAAGGATAAAGCAGTGCAGGAAATGGATGGATTACTATTTTAACTTGTTATTGTCTGAAAAATTAAATAAAATCCAGACATTCAATATAGGCATAAATTACACCGCAGAATCCAGAGTTCAGTCTCTTGAACCTGACATATCAGGCATGCCGTGACGTGACCAAAATCTGGCTGAAAATCAAATATTTCATCAGAAAACAAGAAACAACAATTACTACTGGGTCTATTTTGGGAAGGATTTGTTTCTGCAGACATCATTTGTAACTCCAGAATTGTCGAATAAGTGCCAATGTATACAGCATCAGAGAGTCCCTTTAATTTTCTGGTCAGTGGTTACATGGCTCAATTTCATATAATTTGATCGATGACAAAAAAGACACTTTTAGCTATTTTTATTTTTATGCAACCTTGTTTTTATATGGGTAAATACTGTCTCTCCCATGCCGAAACAGCCACGCTTAAAGTGCTATGTTCAAAAGGTTATCGATGATTTAAAATTGAAGGCATTCATAGTGAAGGCAGTCCTTAGTCGCAGATTCAAATGGTGGTGGCCCATTGACATACACTTCTAACGGGAAAGACAAAAGTGCATAATGGTAAAGACATAAACAGCTTCATAAAAATCATGCAAGTTGCACAATTTATACGTGTTGCTCTTCAAACATGGCAGATACAAGTGCATAAAAGATCCTAACTACGGTACTTATTAGACCCATTACACTCTTGTCTATATACAATCGTAATAATGGTATAAATATGCAACAGTTCCGACACAAATATATACGTATTCATTCATATCGCAGAAATAACACCAATTATGCAATGCAGAGAACAAATTTCGTGTACATGCATGCATGTTCATGACAATAAAAAGTGATTCTTCTTCTTATTATTATTATTATTATTTTGCCGCTGCTATTTTGTGAATCCAAAATGGCATAAAAGTTTGAAAAATATAGATTTTGATTATTTTTTTCTTCGAAACATTTATGACCTTTTAATGGATAACAATTGCCAATAATTCAAATACTCCATCTGTTGGATTTATCTCACCAAACATTATAATGAATAAACACAAAAGGAATGAAGACATTGGTCATTTTACTCATGAGGAGGGCGCATGGGAGATTGTTCAGGTTACAGCCTCTCAACACGCTCTAAACAATCTCCCCCGTCGCTCCTACATTTATTTGAAAATAGGAGGGTTCTACAAGACATAATATTCTAAGCATTAAGACACAACACAAAACATAGGACCAGACGACACCTGTCCCGTCCCCGACCACATCCGATCACGTCCTTGGTCAAGGCGCCCTTCCATCAAATGTTGCTGAGTCATCTTCTTGAAGGCGAGACATCTTTCTATCTAAATATTGTCCATAATACTAATGCAAGCTACTAATGCAAAATACTAATGCAAGCTAAGCAAATAAATGATAACTACTAAAATATATCTAACACCATCTCTTCATTTTCTACACCGCTTATCCTCACTAGGGTCGCAGGCGTGCTAGAGCGTATCCCAGCTATCGTCAGGCGAAAGGCGGGGTACAGCCTGAACTGGTCGCCAGCCAATCACAGGCCACAAATGAACAAATGCAGTCGCATTCACATTCACACCTAAGGTCAATTTAGAGTATACAATCAACCTACCATGCATGTTTTGGGGATGTGGGGGGAAAACGGAGTACCCCCCGGCCACACAGGCACGGGGAGAACATGCAAACTCCACACAGGCATGGCCGGATTTGAACCCCGGTCCTCAGAACCAGTCGGCCACTGTGCCGCATAGTTCAAATACTCATACAAGTAAAATTATTTGATTTTTCAAATTAAATGAAAATGACCCATATATTCAATGGACAAACATGAAGTAGATACCCTTTAATTGCTTTACTGGGCTACATAAAGTGATGCGACGGGCCAGATCTTGCCCCTGGGCTTTGAGTTTGATACCTGTGCTCTTGTGGTATGTGAAAGATTCACTGGATTAAATGTTTAAACTGTGCATGATGCAGCAGTGGCTTAAATCCAATACAATACATTGGCATTTAATCATGAAGAAATGTGTGTTTTCTAACATTTATTTAGGTACAATTTTTCTTTAACTTTTATGAGCAACACATCTTTATTGAATTAATAAGTACAGTTTTTAATTTTGTCTTTACAACCACAGTGGTAATGTTCCAACAGTACATAATGTTAGTGATTTTGAATAATATACTCTACAGGAATAAAACCTCTGCCTCATTTTACGCTGTTGTATTTTCATGTTGGTCATTATGGTGGTATTTTGGAGCGTGTTTTTTCAAACTGCGGTCAAGCCAGCCTCCACTCGTAAAGTAGCAGTCAAGCCAGCCTCTCCTAATTTTGTTCATACTAGGCGTTCCGGTAACAGGTCGCCAACTCGCAGCGAAAGCCACCTTCAAAATAAAAGCTTGCCAATAACACGGATGTCAGTGCTCTTCGGTTAAGGAATGCAACCGGCAAAGTTAATTTGAATCTTGAGATACATTAAAAATTTACTTTATTTGATATCTTGGGAAAATTTAATGGCAATGGACTGCACTTATATAGGACTTTATCTCCATCATCACAGTGCCCAAAGCGCTTTACAAAGCCTCACATTCACACACACATTCACAAACCAATGGGCGACTGCTGCCATGCAAGGCACTGCCAGGCCCACTGGGAGCAAATTAGGGTTCAGTGTCTTGCCCAAGGACACTTCGACATGCGGACAGTCATAGCAGGGATTCGAACCTGTTCCACCTACTGAGCCAAAGCCACCCCAACATAATCAAAATAAAAGTCTCTGAAAACTGCATATGTTGCTGTCATTACCCATGACTGTAAAAATGAAAATCAGTTAAATCTTTTTAGTGAGATATCGCAACACCGGTCGAGTTCTGCGGGACACTACACCTCCCCAGGTCTCCAACAAAAGAGGTCCCATCCAAATCTGATGTGGCATTTCAAACTAAAGGTCCCCTGAAATTGGTATATTTCACTGTCATGAACACGGCTTTCAAAAATTCATTAAAAAAATCTGTGAGTTATTGCAACACCTGTCCAGTTCTGTGGGACACTACACCTCCCCAGGTCTCCAACAAAAGAGGTCCCATCCTAATCTGATGTGGCATTTCAAACTAAAGGTCCCCTGAAATTGGTATATTTCACTGTCATGAACACGGCTTTCAAAAATTCATTTTGAAAAAAATCTGTGAGTTATCGCAACACCAGTCCAGTTCTGTGGGACACTACACCTCCCCAGGTCTCCAACAATAGAGGTCCCATCCAAATCTGATGTGGCATTTCAAAATAAAAGTCTCCTGAAATTGGTATATTTCACTGTCATGATCACAGATTTCAAAAATTATTTTTAAAAAATCTGTGAGTTATCACAACACCAGTCCAGTTCTGGGGGACACTCCACCACCCCAGGTCTCCAATAAAGAGGTCCCATCCAAATCTGATGTGGCATTTCAAAATAAAAGTCCACTGAAATTGGTATAGTTCACTGTCATGAACACGGATTTCAAACATTATTTAAAAAAATCTGTGAGTTATCGCAATACCAGTCCAGTTCTGGGGGACACTACACCACTCCAGGTCTCCAACAAAAGTGGTCCCACCCAAATCTGATGTGGCATTACAAAATAAGTCTCCTGAAATTGGTATATTTCACTGTCATGATCACGGATTTCAAAAATTATTTTTTAAAAATCTGTGAGTTATCACAACACCAGTCCATTTCTGGGGGACACTACACCACTCCAGGTCTTCAACAAAAGTGGTCCCACCCAAATCTGATGTGGCATTACAAAATAAAAGTCTCCTGAAATTGGTATATTTCACTACCACTGATTTAAAACATTAATTTAAAAAAAAATACGAGATATCACAACACCAGTCCAGTTCTGGGGGACACTACACCACACCAGGTCTCCACTAAAAGAGGTTTGATAAAGATTTAAAAAAAAATACAAAACTGTCTTTCTTGTAACTATTTAAAATATACTGTTTTCCTTCCGGCGGCATGGTGACTGACTGGTTAGAGCATCAGCCTCACAGTTCTAAGGTCCGGGGTTCAATCCCCGGCCCCACCTGTGTGCAGTTTGCATGTTCTCCCCGTGCCTGCGTGGGATTTCTCCGGGCACTCCGGTTTCCTCCCACATCCCAAAAACATGCATGGTAGGTTCATTGACAACTCTAAATTGCCCGTAGGTGTGAATGTGAGTGCAAATGGTTGTTTGTTTATATGTGCCCTGCGATTGGCTGGCAACCAGTTCAGGGTGTACCCCGCCTCCTGCCCGATGATAGCTGGGATAGGCTCCAGCACGGAGGAGAAGCGGCTCAGAAAATGGATGGATGGATGGATGGATGTTTTCCTTCCAGTTACTGATGGTGTCGTGGTTCATTTGCCTGACTTCAATGCAGCCAGCGTGGGTTTGGTTCCCACTCAGTGATGGTCTCTACAGTGTATGTGCCCTGCGACTGACTGCCGACCAGCTCAGGGTTTTTTCTGTCTTTTGCCCGAACTCAGTAGGGGTAGGCTGACCCCGCGACTCAGCAGGATAAGTGCTGTTGAAATGGATGAATCCATGTATGTCTTCCTTCTAGTGTCAGACTGGCATGAGAAATTACTTCAGTGATTAAAGCGTTAATGTTGATACCCAAAAAAATTATATTTAATGATAAAACAATGTGGGTTTTTTACAGATTGCAGATATATTACATCAAATGGTGATGGCAGTAATGTAGTAGCATCCTGTGATTGTCTCCTACATGTATGAAGGGTAAAAGGTGTTGCGATACGAACAGGATTATTTCAAATTATTTCTTAAAATAAGTAGTATTGACAGATGTTTTTAAATGAATGTTTTAAATCAGGTGGGATGGTGGGCGACTGGTTGGAGCATCTGCCTCACAGTTCTGAGGAGCAAGGTTCAATCCCATGTGTGGAGTTTGCATGTTCTCCCAGTGCCTGGGCCCTGCGGTTTCCTCCCACATCCCCAAAACATGCATGAATTGGAGACTCTAAATTGCCTGTCGGTGTGCACGTGAGTGCGAATGGTTGTTTGTTTGTATGTGCCCTGCGAATGGCTGGCAACCAGTTCAGGGTGTGCCCCGCCTCCTGCCCGATGACAGCTGGGATAGGCTCCAGCACGTCCGCGACTCTACTGAGGAGAAGCGGCTCAGAAAATGGATGGATGGATGGATGTTTTCAGTGGCAGTGACAGTGAAATATGAATATTTCAAGAGACTTTTATTTTGAAATGCCACATCAGATTTGGCCCCTCCTTGAGCTGTCCCCTTATTGTGGTGGAGGAATTTGTGTGTCCCAATGATCCTAGGAGCTAGATTGTCTGGGGCTTTATGCAAACAGGTCCTAGGTGAGGGACCAGACAAAGCACAGCTCCAAAAAACCCTATGATGACAAACAACGGGGTCAGGTGCAGTGTGAGCTGAGCAGTGACCGAAGGCAGGGACCTTGGGGATCCGACCCCCGGCTACAGAAGCTGGCTCTAGGGACGTGGAATGTCACCTCTCTGGCAGGGAAGGAGCCCAAGCTGGTGTGCGAGGTCGAGAAGTTCTGACGAGATATAGTCGGGCTCACCTCCACACACGGCTTTAGCTCTCGTACCAGTCCTCTCGAGAGGGGTTGAACTCTCTTCCACTCTGGAGTTACCAACGGTGAGAGGCGGCGAGCAGCAGTGGGTATACTTATTGCCCCCTGGCTGGGCGCCTGTACGTTGGGGTTCACCTCTGCGGATGAGAGGGTAGCCTCCTTCCGCCTTCGGGTGTTGTTTGTGCCTATGCACAAAACAGCAGTTCAGAGTACCCACCCTTTTTGGAGTCCTTGGAGGGGGTGCTGGAGAGCGCTCCTGCTGGGGACTCCTTCGTTCTGCTGGGGGACTTCAATGCTGACGTGGGCAATGACACTGAGACCTGGAAGGGCGTGATTGGGAGGAACGGCCCCCCCAATCAGAACCTGAGCGGTGTTCTGTTATTGGACTTCCGTTGCTGAGGCGACCGATCAGAGCTGTGGCCATAAAGTGGTCGTTGCCTGTCGTGACGGTAATCCCCAAACCCGTTGGTGGATACCAACGGTTAGGGATGCCGGCAAGCTGAAGAAGGAGTCCTATCAGGCCATTTTGGCCTGTGGGACTCCTAAGGCAGCTGATGGGTACCGGCTGGCCAAGTGGAATGCAGCTTTGGTGGTCACTGAAGCAAAAACTCTGCCATGGGAGGAGTTCGGTGATACCATGGAGAAAGACTTCCGGACAGCTTTGAGGAAATTCTGGTCCACCATCCGACGTCTCAGGAGGGGGAAGCAGTGCACCATCAACACTGTGTTTACTGGGGATGGGGCGCTGCTGACCTCGACTCAGGACGCTGTGAGTCGGTGGGGGAAATACTTCGAAGACGTCCTCAATTCCACCGACACGCCTTCCCATGAGGAATCAGAGTCTGGGTTCTCTGAGGCGGGCTCTCCTATCTCTGGGGTTGAGGTGGTGAAAAAGCTCATCGGTGGCAAGGCTCCAGAGGAGGATGAGATTCGCCTGGAGTTCCGAAAGGCTCTGGATGGGGCTGTCCTGGTTGACACACGTCTGCAACATCGCGTGGACATCGGGGACAGTGCCTCTGGATTGGCACACTGGGGTGGTGGTCCCCCTTTTTAAGAAGGGGGACCAGAGGGTGTGTTCCAACCACAGGGGGATCACACTCCTCAGCCTCCCTGGTAAGGTCTATTCGGGTGTGCTGGAAAGGAGGGTTCATCGTGAAGTTGAATCTCAGATTCAAGAGGAGCAGTGTGGTTTTCGTCCTGGCCATGGAACGGTGGACCAGCTCTGTACCCTCGGGAAGGTCCTCGAGGGTGGATGGGAGTTTGCCCAACCAGTCTACCCGACCTCGGACAAGCGGTAGAAAATGGATGGATGGCTGGACATCAGATTTGGGTGGGACCACTTTTGTTGGATACCTGGGGTGGTGTAGTGTCCCCCAGAACTGTACTGGTGTTGCGATAACTCACATCTTTTTTTAAAATAATGTTTTAAATCCGTGATCATGACAGTGAAATATACCAATTTCAAGAGTCTTTTATTTTGAAATGCCACATCAGATTTGGATGGGACCTCTTTTGTTGGAGAACTGGGGTGGTGTAGTGTCCCCCAGAACTGGACTGGTGTTGTGATAACTCACAGATTTTTTTAAAATAATTTTTGAAATCCGTGATCATGACAGTGAAATATAACAATTTCAGGATACTTTTATTTTGAAATGCCACATCAGATTTGGATGGGACATCTATTGTTGGAGACCTGGGGAGGTTAGTGTCCCCCAGAACTGGACTGGTGTTGCAATAACTCACAGATTTTTTAAATGAATTTTTGAAAGCCGTGTTCATGACAGTGAAATATACCAATTTCAGGGGACTTTTAGTTTGAAATGCCAAATCAGATTTGGATGGGACCTCTTTTGTTGGTGACCTGGGGAGGTGTAGTGTCCCCCAGAACTCGACCGGTGTTGCGATATCTCACTAAAAATATTTAACAGATTTTCATTTTTACAGTCATGGGTAATGACAGCAACATATGCCGTTTTCAGAGACTTTTATTTTGAAATACAATATCAGATCTTCATCAAACCTCTTTTCGTGGAGTCCTTGGTGGTCTGTCCCATTGATCTGGACTTGTCATGCGATACCAATGGGATTATGTTGGGGTGGCTTTGGCTCAGTCGGTAGAACAGGTTCGAATCCCTGTTACGACTGTCCGCTTGTCGAAGTGTCCTTGGGCAAAACACTGAACCCTAATTTGCTCCCAGTGGGCCTGGCAGTGCCTTGCATGGCAGCAGTCGCCCATTGGTTTATGAATGTGTGTGTGAATGTGAGGCTTTGTAAAGCGCTTTGGGCACTGTGATGATGGAGATAAAGTGCTATATAAGTGCAGTCCATTGCCATTAAATTTTCCCAAGATATCAAATAAAGTACATTTTGTAATGTATGTATGTATGTATGTAATGTATTTCAAGATTCAAATTAACTTTGCTGGTTGCATTCCTAAACCGAAGAGCATTGACGTCCGTATTATTGGGAGGCTTTTATTTTGACGATGACATTCGCCACGAGTTGGTGACTTGTTACCAGAATGCCTAGTATGAACAAAATTACGGGCGGCTGGGTTGACTGCTACTTTACGAGTGGAGGCTGGCTTGGCCGCAGTCAAATGTTCTACTTCCTCCAGACAGCACGATGGCGTATCTACTCTTCATATCTAACGTCAGTGGTTAAAACATCTAAGCAGCTACAGTGTTGACCAATGCATTGCTGTAATTGGCCAGGGTTTTCCGTGTAGTCCGCGTGCTTGTCCAGTCTCAGTTTATTATCTTGTTATTACCTTATTACGATCCAAATGAGGATAAGTGTTATAATACAAATGGAACTACAAACGTTGCTTATTCAAATTATTTTATTACATTATACACCTTGGTACCTGGTCTTTATGATAAGGTAATGTGCAGTATTCAAGTTTTAAATGTTGTAAATATGCTCATTGCATGAAATTAGGGGACTTTCACTTCCCTTCCTGTTCGCGAAACGTCATCACGATGTAATTCTGGTGCATGCGCATTAACATTGGTTAGTAGAAGTCCCATTCACCTCCATATAATTTTGGCTAAGAAACCTTATTTTCGTGTCTTTTTATCGCAGTATGCAAGTTTGGGCCAGCTGATGCCAAGCAAACCTATGCAGCAAAGATTCTACAACTGCAGCAGCTAGAATTTGCCTTAAATACGAAGTTACGCACAAATGTGTCCCAAATCCAAATATATTTGATTGTCAACTTTTAATTTCGGCATACACAATTTTTTTTTATTAACCTCGACAAGTCTCTTGACGCATTGAAGTGTCAATCATTCAGTTGTTGATTGGAAAATGTTCAGATGTGACGTCATTACGTCATTAATACGTCATTAATACGATGTGATGTATTTGCATATAATGAGGCTCATATCCATTTGTAATTTGTAAAAGATAGTAGGCCTACTTAACAGGTAAAATATCACCAAAAGTAATGCAGGCGTCAAGTATTGAAGAGTGAGACACAAGTTATTACCTAATGTGAGATTTATCTTTTGTTTGTCTGTGCCAAATACTGTCCCCTCCGAAAGTATTGTAACAGAACTTTGTTTTCGTTGTATACTGACGACATTTGGGTTTTAGATCAAAAGATGAATATGAGACAAAAGTTCAGAATTCCATCTTTTCTTACATGGAATTTACATCTAGATGTGTCAAACAACACAGGACAGAGCACCTTTTGTTTGAAGCCACCCACTTTCCAAGTGAGTATTGGAACATCCATCCATCCATTTTCTGAGCCGCTTCTCCTCACTAGGGTCGCGGGCGTGCTGGAGCCTATCCCAGCTGTCATCGGGCAGGAGGCGGGGTACACCCTGAATTGGTTGCCAGCCAATCGCAGGGCACATACAAACAAACAACCATTCGCACTCACATTCACACCTAGGGGAATTTAGAGTCTCCAATTCATGCATGTTTTTGGGATGTGGGAGGAAACCGGAGTGCCCACGCAAAACCCACGCAGGCACGGGGAGAACATGCAAACTCCACACAGGGGGGGCGGGGATTGAACCCGGGTCCTCAGAACTGTGAGGCTGATGCTCTAATCAGTCGCCCACCGTGCCGCCAGTATTGGAACAGTCATTATGAACTAAACAAAGTGAAAAACATTTCATATGTGGTGGCATAACCCTTACTTGTAATAACTACATCAAGCCTGCGACCCATTGACTTAAGACTGTTGCATTCCTCTTTTTACATGTTTTTCCAGGCCTTTTCTGCAGCCTCTTTCAGTTCTTGTTTGTTTCTGGGGGTTTCTCCCTTCAGTCTCCTCTTCAGGAGGTAAAATGCATGCTCTGTTGGGTTAAGGTCCGGTGATTGAATTGGCCACTCAAAGAAATTTCACTTTTTACCTCCTGATGAAGTCCTTTGTTGTGTTGGTAGTGTGTTATGGGTCATTGTCTTGTTGGATGATGAAGCTTCTCCCGTATGGATGGATTTTATTCTGTAAATTACCAGACAAAATGTTTTTAAAAAAATATATATTTCAGAATTCATTCAGCTGCTACCCTCATGACTTATATCATCAATAAAGACTAGTGAGCCCATTCCAGAAGCAGCCATGCAAGCCCAAGCCATGATATTACCTCCACCATGCTTCACAGATGAGCTTGAGTTTTGGATCATAAGCAGTTCATTTCTTTCGCCATACTTTGGCCTTTCCATCACTTTGATAGAGGTTAAGCTTTGTCAGTCCATAAATCATTGTTCCCAAACTTTTGTGGCTCATCTCTGTACTTTGCAAAATCCTATATGGCCTTCTGATTATTTTTGCTGATCAGTGGTTTGCATCTTGTGGTATGGCCTGTATATTTCTTCTCTCGAAGTCTTCTTCGAACAGTAGATCAGAATCAGAATCAGAATCAGAATCATCTTTATTTGCCAAATATGTTCAAAAAAAACACAAGGAATTTGTCTCCAGAAGTTGGAGCCGCTCTAGTACGACAGCAGACAGTCAATTGACAGAGAACACTTTTGAGACATAAAGACATTGAGAAAAACAGTCACTGAGCAATAAAGGGTTGCTAGTTTCACCCCTGCCTTGTGGAGGTCGGCAGTGATGTCACTGACTGTTGTCTTTGGGTGTTTCTTCACAGCTCTCACAATATTTCTGTCATCAACTGCTGTTGATACCCTTGGCCGACCTGTTCGGTGTCTGTTGCTCATTACACCAGTAGTTTCTTTCTTTTTCAGGACATTCCAAATTGTTGTATTGGCTATGCCCAATGTTTGTGCAATAGCTTTGATTGATTTTCTCTCTTCTCTCAGCTTCAAAATGGTTTGCTTTTCTCCCATAGACAGCTCTTTGGTCTTCATGTTTGCTTAATAGCAAATACAGTTTTCACAGGTGAAACCCAAAGCCAAAAACAAGCACTGTCTAATGTTGAAGCAATCAATCTAAAAGGCAACACCTGAGCAGCTAGAAACATCCATCAGTCACGTTTCAATATTTTGCTCATTTGAAAAGTGGGTAGCTTCACACAAAAGGTGCTTCGTCCTGAGTTGTTTAACACATCGAGATGAAAAAAACATGATATAAAAGCTGGAATTCTGAACTTTTGTCTCATATTCATCTTTTGACCTGGAACCCAAATGTCTTCAGTGTACTTCTTCTTTTCCTTTCGGCTTGTCCCGTTAGGGGTCGCCACAGCGTGTCATCCTTTTTCAGGTAAGCCTATCTCCTGCATCCTCCTCTCGAACACAAACTGCCCTCATGTCTTCCCTCACTACATCTGTCAACTTTCTCTTTGGTCTTCCTCTAGCTTGCTTGCCTGGCAGCTCCATCCTCATGACCCTCTACCAATATACTCACTCTCTCTCCTCTGAACGTGTCCAAACAATCGAAGTCTGCTTTCTCTGACTTGGTCTACAAAATTTTTAACCTTGGCTGTCCCTTTGATGAGCTCATTTCTAATTTTAACCAACCTGGTCAATCATAGAGAGAACCTCAACATCTTCATTTCCGCCACTTCCGGCTCTGCTTCCTGTTGTCTCTTCAATGCCACAGTCTCTATTCCGTACATCATGGCTGGCCTCACCACTGTCTTATAAACTTTGCCCTTCATCCTAGCAGAGACACTTCTGTCACATAACACACCTGACAACTTCCTCCACCCGTTCCAACCTGCTTGGACTCGTTTCTTCACTTCGTTTCCACACTCACCATTGCTCTGGACTGTTGACCCTAAGAATTTCAAGTCCTCCACCCCTGCTATCGCTTCTCCCTGAAGCCTCACACTTCCCACTCTCATTTATCCACATATACTCTGTCTTACTTTGGCTAATCTTCATTCATCTCTTTTCCAGTGCATGCCTCCACCTTTTCTAGTCATAGGCTTTCTCTAGATATACAAAGACACAATGTAGCTCCTTCTGACCTTCTCTGTACTTTTCCATCAAAACTCTCAAGGCAAATAATGCATCTGTGGTACTCTTTCTCGGCATGAACCCATACTGTTGCTCGCAAATATTCACTTCTGTCCTGAGTCTAGCCTCTACTACGCTTTCCCATAACTTCCTTGTGTGTCTCATCAACTTTATTCCACTATTGTTCCCACAACTCTTGTTTTTAAAAATGGGCACCAGCACACCTTTCCTCCATTCCCCAGGCATCTTCTCATACTTCTAAAATTCTGTTGAACAAGATGGTCAAAAACTCCACAGCCACCTCTCCAATATGCTTCCATACCTCCACAGGATTGTCTTCAGGGCCAACTGCATTTTCCATTTTATCATCCTATTTAGTGCCTTGCTAACTTCCCCCTTACTAATGATTGAAACTTCCTGGTCCACCACACTTGGCTCTTCTACTCTTTTTCTCTCTCTGATTTTCCTCATTCATCAACTCCTCAAAGTATTCTATTCCCTCTATGCAGCACACTACTGGCACCAGTAAACACATTTCCATCTCTATCCTTAAATCACCCTAACCTAATCTTTACCATCTCTCTCTCCCTGTCTGGCCAACCTGTAGAGATCTGTTTCTCCTTGTTTTGTGTCCAACCTGGCATACATGTCATCATGGGCCTGTTGTTTGGCTGTTGCCACCTCAACTTTCGCTCTAGGTTGTGCCTCCATGTACTCCATTCTCCTCTCCTCAGTCCTTTCAGTACCCCACCTCTTCTTAGCTTTGCTCTTTCCTTGTACGATGTATGATTTCCTGTACTTTGAGGTTCCACCACCAAGTTTCCCTCTCCCCTAACCCACCAGAAGATAAACCAAGTACTCTCCTGCCTGTTTCTCTGATCACCTTGGCTGTAGTGGTCCAGTCTTCTGGAAGCGCCTCCTGTCCACCGCGACCCTTTCTCACCTCTTCCCGAAAAGCCGCAAAACACTCTTCCTTTCTCAGCTTCCACCACATGGTTCGCTGCTCTGCATTTGTCTTCTTAATCTTCCTCCCCACCATCAGAGTCATCTTACACACCACCACCCTATCCTGTCAAGCCACACTCTCCCCTATCATTACCTTACAATCAGTAGTCTCCTTTAGATGATATCGTCTGCACAAGATGTAATCCACCAGCGTGCATCTACCTCCGCTCTTGTAGGTCACCCTATATCCTTGTCTCTTCTGGAAGAAAGTGTTCACTACAGCCATTTTCATCCTTTTTGCAAAGTCTACCACCATCTGTCCCTTGAGGTTTCTTACCTGGATGACAAACTTACCCAGCACTTCTTCATTACCCATGTTTACTTCACTCACATTTCCATTAAAATCTGCTCCAATCACGACTCTCTGACTGTCTGGGATGCTCAGAACTACTTCGTCCAGTTCCCTCCAGAATTTCTCTTTCACCTCTAGGTCACATTCCACCTGTGGGTTATAGCTACTTATCACATTATACATAACACCCTCAATTTCAAGTTTCAGCCTCAGCACTTGATCTGATACTCTTTTCACCTCTAAGACATTCTTAGCTAACTTCCTTTAAAATAAATATCCTTTAAAATAACCCCTAATCCTTTTCTCTTCCCATCTAAATTTAAACCCTGCCCCTAGAATTTAAACTTCTAGCCTTGCTTCCTTTCCACCTGCTCTCCTGGACGCACAATATATCAACCTTTCTCCCAATCATCTTGTTAACCAACTCCCGAGCTTTTCCCATCATAGTCCCAACATTCAAAGTCCCCACATCCAGTTCTAGGCTCTGTGCGTTCGTCTTATCTTTCTGCCGAAGAAACTGCTTTCCATCTCTCCTTCGTCTTTGACCCATAGTAGCTGAATCTCCACCGGCGCCCTGTAGGTTAACGGCGCCGGTACCAGACGTTGTTGACGTCACGACCGATCCGGTATGGAATTCTTTGGATGAACGCTCATATTTGTTTGGCAAAGTTTTAAGATACAGAGTGTTCCTGACGCTACACTCTGCATTTACCCAGGCTCCTGCTTTTATCCAGGCTCCAGCCTACAGTTTGCACCCCCTTGTGCCCCCCCCCCCCCCACCAAATTGGGCTGCAATAAATTTCTTCATTATTCAACAAAAACAAAGGACTTGACCTTGCTGTTCCAATACTTTTGAGGGGACTGTATCATTAAATATGAACAATATATCTAATATCATAATATTATGTTGCAAAACAATTTATTACAAGGTTAAGTGTCTTATCTTTACCATATAAAGTGCTAAAAGCAAACCGGGTCAGTTAGTAGGGTGCCAGTTGTGTCAGATTAAATGGCTCCATGTAAACTTTCAATGAGCTTCATGCGTCTTTGAGATGCTGTAAAAGCTCTAAGAATCCTTCATTGACAATCTGTATGTACATCCCATAACAC
Source organism: Phycodurus eques (assembly GCF_024500275.1). Classification (NCBI taxonomy): domain Eukaryota; kingdom Metazoa; phylum Chordata; class Actinopteri; order Syngnathiformes; family Syngnathidae; genus Phycodurus; species Phycodurus eques. The sequence continues at coordinate 25,227,174 of NC_084538.1, forward strand.
GACACTGACATCTAATTATTAACTGAAATAAGCGTGAATAACCAGATAAGTCATGGCAGTCATTGACTTCCACAGGCTTTCTGCCAACCAAGACACCACGTGACCATTTGGTGATGACACGGCGAACACTCAAGAGTGTTGTGCGGCTTTTTGAGAAGAGGTGAGACAGGCTCTTGTTGGACAGGAGGAGCTTCCGGAAGACTGGACCACTACAGCCAAGGTGATCAGAGACACAGGCAGGAGAGTACTTAGTGTATCTTCAGGTAGGAAAGGGGATAAGGAGACTTGGTGGTGGAACTTCAAAATACAGGAAATCATACAAGGACAGAGGTTAGCTAAGAAGAAGTGGTACAGTGAGAGGACCGAGGAGAGGAGAAAGGAATACATGGAAATGCGACATAGGGCAAAGGTAGAGGTGGCAAAGGCCAAACAAGAAACATATGATGACATGTATGGCAGGTTGGACACTAAAAGGAGAAAAGTAGCTATACAGGTTGGCCAGACAGAGGGATAAAGATAGGAAGGCTGTACAGCAGGTTAGGGTGATTAAGAACACAGATGGAAATGTGGTGCCAGTCGTGTGTTGGATAGATGGATAGAATACTTTGAGGAGTTGATGAATGAGGAAAATGAGAGAGAAGGGAGAGTATAAGAGGCAAGTGTGGGGGGGGGGGGGGGAGTTCGAAAAGGGGGAAGTTAGAAAAGTCACTCAAGAAAAATGGAAAGACAGTTGGTCCTGATGACGTTCCTGTGGAGGTATGGAAGCATCTAGGAGAGGTGGGTGTGGCGTTTTTGACCAGCTTGTTCAACAGAATTCTAGCGGGTGAGGAAATGCTTGAGAAATGGAGGACAGTGTGCTGGTGGCCATTTTTAAGAACAAGGGTGAAGTGCAGAGCTGTGGGAACTACAGAGGAATAAAGTTGATGAGCCACACAATGAAGTTATAGGAAAGAGTAGTGGCGGCTAGACTCAGGACAGATGTATTTGCGAGCAACAGTATGGTTTCATGCCTAGAAAGAGTACCACAGATGCATTATTTGCCTTGAGGATGCTGATGGAAAAGTACAGAGAAGGTCAGCAGGAGCTACATTGTGTCTTTGTAGATCTAGAGAAAGCCTATGAGTACCCAGAGAGGAACTGTGGTACTCCATGTGGAAGTCTGTAGTAGCAGAGGTATCAGAATCAGAATCATCTTTATTTGCCAAGTATGTCCAAAACACACAAGGAATTTGTCTCCGGTAGTTGGAGCCGCTCTAGTACAACAGTTTACAGAACACTTTGGGGACATAAAGACATTGACAAAAAACAATTGTGCAAAAAGATGCAGAGTCCTCCAGCACTTAGAGCAGTTCGAATGACTAATATTGCAATAGTCCGGTGCAATGACCATTGTGCAAAGGGGGCTGAGACTTCAAGGAGTGTATGCGGTTTAAAGTGACGAGTAGTGCGATCATCTCGGACAATGTTGGCTGTGCAAATGTTACAGATACTCCTCAATCAGTGTGCAAATGGAGCAGATGCTACTCTGGCATGAGTGGCCAGTATATGCAAATAGTGCAGCATGTCGAGACAACTACAGTGAGTGCACGAGTAATACATAATTGGCCCCACAGAAATGTGAAACGAACTCAAGTCAAAAAATTTCCAGCTTGTTGTAATGGAATTATAGGTTAGGTGTTTAAGAAGTTGATCGCAAGAGGGAAAAAGCTGTTGGAATGTCGACTAGTTCTAGTTTGCGGTGATCGGTAGCGCCTACCTGAGGGAAGGAGCTGGCAGAGCTGGTGACCGGGGTGCAGACGGTCCGAGAGGATTTTGTATGCCCTTGTCTTAGTTCTGGCAGCGTGCAAGTCCTCAATGGTGGGTAGGGGGGTACCGACAATCCTTTCAGCAGTTTTGATTGTCCGTTGCAGTCGGAGTTTGTCCTTTTTTGTAGCAGCACCAAACCAGACTGTGATGGAAGAACACAGGACTGATTCGATGACCGCTGTGTAGAACTGTCTCAGCAGCTCCGGTGGCAGGCCATGCTTTCTCAGAAGCCGCAGGAAGTACATCGTCTGCTGGGCCTTTTTGAGGATGGAGTCGATGTTGGTCGCCCACTTCAGGTCCTGAGAGATTGTAATTCCCAGGAACTTGAAGGTCTCGACGGTTGACACAAGGCAGCTGGACAACGTGAGGGGCAGCTGTGGCGAAGGATGCCTCCTGAAGACCACGATCATCTCTACAGTCTTGATCGTGTTCAGCTCCAGGCTGTGTCGGCCGCACCACAGCTCCAGCCGCTCCGCTTCCTGTCGATATGCAGACTCGTCACCGTCCTTGATGAGGCCGATGACAGTGGTGTCATCTGCAAACTTCAGGAGCTTGACAGCCGGGTTCGCTGAGGTGCAGTCGTTCGTGTAGAGAGAGAAGAGCCGCGGAGAGAGGACACAACCTTGGGGCGCCCCAGTGCTGATGCTGCGTGTGGATGAGGTGGCCTCCCCCAGCCTGACCTGCTGTGTCCTGCCCGTCAGAAAGCTGTAAATCCACTGGCAGATGGCAGGTGAGACGCTGAGCTGGAGAAGCTTGGATGAAAGGAGTTCAGGGATGATGGTGTTGAACGCTGAGCTGGTGTCAACGAACAGGATGCTCGAGCTTGGTAGGCAAACTGCAGGGGGTCCAGCAGGGGACCTGTGACACTCTTGAGGTGGCCCAGCACGAGACGTTCAAAGGACTTCATGACCACAGATGTCAAAGCGACAGGCCTGTCGTCATTCAGACCAGAGATTGCAGGTTTCTTGGGGACTGGAATGATGGTGTAGCGTTTGAAACAGGATGGAACTTCGCACATTTCCAAAGATCTGTTGAAGATCTGAGTGAAGACTGGAGCGAGCTGGTCCACGCAGACTTTGAGGCAGGATGGGGACACATGGTCCGGTCCTGCCGCTTTGTTAATCTTCTGTTGTTTGAAGATGCGTCTCACATTCTGTTCATGGATGGTTAATGCAGAAGTCAGAGGTGTGGTTGTGGTCGCGGGTGCGGCCGGGTGGGTGTTTGGAGTGAAACTGTCCTTTTCAAATCTGCATTAGAAGGTATTCAAGTCGTTGGCTAGTGTGCTATTGTTCTCAGCTTGGGGGGATCGTCGCTTGTAATTAGTCAGCGATTGGAATGCATGCCAGACTGATTTAGAGTCGTTGGCGCTAAACTGTTTTTCCAACTTTGCTGCATAGATCCTCTTTGCAATGTTAATTTCTTTAGTAAGCTGGTTTCTAGCTCGATTATACAGGGCCCTGTCCCCGCTCTGATATGCATCTTCCTTAGCTTGGCGAAGCTGCTTAGGTTTAGCAGTGAACCACGGCTTGTTGTTGTTGAATGTCCGAAATGATTTTGTTGGTACACAAACCTCTTCACAGAAACTGATATAGGATGTGACAGTGTCCGTATATTCATCCAGGCTGCCAGCTGAATTTTCAAAGACACTCCAGTCTGTGCAGTCTAAACAGCTTTGAAGTTCCATCTTGGCTTCATTGGTCCACTTTTTGACTGTTTTCACTGTAGGCTTCACACATTTAAGTTCTTGCTTGTACGTCGGTATTAAGTGAATTAAGCAGTGATCAGACGAGCCCAGGGCTGCACGAGGTATAGCACGGTATGCGTTTTTTACCGTAGTGTAGCAGTGGTCTAAAGTATTATTTTCCCTGGTAGGACAGTCGATGTGCTGCTTGTATTTAGGGAGTTCGTGGTTGAGTTTAGTTTTGTTAAAGTCTCCGAGAATAATGAGGGGTGAGTCCGGGTGTTTTTTTTCAATTTCGTTGACTTGTTCGGCGAGCGTTAGCAATGCGGCGTTCGTGTTAGCTTGAGGCGTAATATAGACTCCAGCCAGTATAAATGATGCAAACTCACGTGGCGAGTAGAATGGTTTACAGTTCAAAAACAGCGACTCCAAATGCGGGCTGCAGTGTGTGCTGAGCACCGTGACGTCCGTACACCATTTTTCGTTGATATGGAGGCATATCCCGCTGCCCTTTGTTTTCCCCGATGATTCCATGTTGCGGTCCGCTCGATGAATTTTGAAGCCGGGAACATGACGGCGCCATCGGGTACGGCGTCGCAAAGCCAGGTCTCCGTAAAGCACATGGCCGCGGAACGTCCGAAGTCTTTACTGGTCTTTAACAGAAGATGAAGCTCGTCCATTTTGTTGGGTAGGGAGCGTACATTCGCGAGGTGGATCGACGGGAACGCCAATCTGTGTCCTCTCTTGCGGAGTTTCACCTGAATGCCGGCTCGTTTCCCTCTGTGGCGCCGCTTCCGCCTCCATGCGCCGAAAACCACAGACGCCGCTCCGGTGAGTAACTCGGGGAACAAACTGAGCGGATTTTCGAAAGTTGGTGACAGAAAGTCCGGAGTAGCCTCCTTGATGGTTAGCAGGTCTCCCCTTGTGTAAGTGAGTCGTGTAAGGTCTCCATAGACGGACGAAAAACACAAAAACAAAGACAATACTAGAGAGCGCGTTACCGAGGCGACCACACTGGTAGGCGCCATCTTGGTATGTTAGAATAATACAGTATGTTAGAATAATACAGGACATGTATGAGGGGAGCAGAACAGTGGTGAGATGTCGTGTGGGTCTGACAGAGGAATTTAAGGTGGAGGTGGGAGTGCATCAGGGATCAGCCCTGAGCCCCTTCCTGTTTACAATGGTGATGGATAGCGGGACAGATGAGCTTCGACTGGAATACCAATGGACCATGATGTTCGCGGATGACATTGTGATCTGCAGTAAAAGCAGGGAGCAGGTGGAGGAACAATTAGAAAGATGGAGACATGCACTGGGAAGGAGAGGAAAGAAGATTAGACGAAGTTAGATTGAAAATATGTGCATGAATGAGAAGGGTGGTGGACTTTAAATACGAGGGGTCAACAGTAAAGAGCAATGGTGAGTGTGGTTAGGAAGTGAAGAAACGGGTCCAAGGAGGTTGGAACGGATAGAGGAAGGTGTAAGGTGTATCGTGTGAGAGAGAGGCTCTGGTAGGATGAAGGGCAAAGTTTATAAGAGAGAGGCTCTGCTAGGATGAAGGGCAAAGTTTATAAGACCGTGGTGAGGCCAGCCATGATGTATGGATTAGAGACAGTGGTACTTAAGAGACAACAGGAAGCAGAGCTGGAGGTAGCGGAAATGAAGATGTTGAGGTTCTCTCTTGGAGTGTCAAGATTGTACAGGATCATCAGAGGGATAGCCAAGGTTATATGTTTTGGAGACAAAGTTAGAGAGAGCAGACTTTGATGGTTTGGACTTCGTCCAGAGGAGAGATAGTAAGTATGTTGGTAGAAGAATGGCGAAGATATAGCTGCCAGACAAGAGAGCTAGAGGAAGACTAAACAGAAGGTTGATGGATGTGGTGACGGAAGACATGAGGGCAGTTGGTGTTAGAGAATAGGATGCAGGAGAGAGGCTTACGGTACATGGAAAAGGACACGCTCTGGTGACCCCTAATGGGACAAGCCGAAAGGAAAAGAAGACAGTGACTTACATTTGTTCATTTTATATATATATATATGCTTTGGGTTTTGCTTGTTCATAGTACATTTATACTAGTTAGAGATGCAACCAAGATGAAAACCAGGGAGCAGCCACAAACATTGACCATGCGCAATACAGTTATCTGGAATGTTCTGAAGATGAAAGAAACAACTCGTGTACTAAGTAACAGATACCGAACTGGGGGAGCTCGGAAAACAGCAGCAATTGATGACAGCTGTAAAGAAGGACTCTCAAACAGCTTTTAGTGACCTCAGAGAATTAGAATTAAAAGCTGCAGTGTAAATCACTTGTCTCCTAGTCATCTTTTGATGTTAAACTCAAATTTTACAGCCCATTGCAAAACTAAATTAATTAGCCTCACTGTTTCTGTACTTTTGGAGGGAAGTGCATATTTATTATTGCAATAACTGTAAATGTGTCTGTTGCTTTGGTCTGATCTGTTTAGATTAAGACTGCAGTGGTGCCATGAGATACACGTGATCCGATTTTTGAGTTATTCACATATAAGTGTGAACTGGCAGATGTTTTGCAAGTACAAACTTGAGATATGAGTGCTGTATGTTGGCAGGTGACTCAACTCACTTCACAACAAGTGGCTGTTTGACAGATATGATTGGTAAATATTTTAAAAAAAGAGGAGTCAAGCAGTTTATTGCCAATCAGGTGAAGGTTACTGTCAAATTAAACAACGAGAATTACACATTGTATATTTAAAACAACCGCATACTCCGCTACTTTAATATGAACATCCATCCATCCATTTCCTATACCGCTTATCCTCACCAGGGTCGCGGGGATGCTGGAGCCTATCCCATCTAGCTTCGGGCGGGAGGCGGGGTACACCCTGAACCGGTCGTCAGCCAATCGCAGGGCACATACAAACAAACCACCATTCACACTGACATTCACACCTACAGGCAATTTAGAGTCTTCAATTAACCTACCAGGCATGTTTTTGGGATGTGGGAGGAAACCGGAGTGCCCGGAGAAAACCCATGCAGGCACAGGGAGAACATGCAATCTCTGATTGAACCCTGGTCCTCAGAACTGTGAGGCAGACGCTCTAACCACTCGTCCACCGTACCGCCTTCTTTGTAGTGTATTAAATAGGGGTTGAATATGATTTGCAAATCATTGTATTCTGGTTTTATTTATGTTTAACACAACATCTGGGGATTAGCTGGATCCAAGAGCAGGCGGACGCAGATGTAAAATGATGAACTGTTTATTGAGGAAAGGAAATGGTGGTGGTCCTAGGTGGGTTGGGAAGCGGTGGCGTGGACAGCTGGCAGGCAGTGGTGAGGACAGGCGGCTGGTTTGGTGGCAGGAATGACGTGGATCAGACACAGGAGTCAAAAAAGGGACCGAGGAATAGAGTTGCTTACGTGAGGTAAATGGGCCGTGGTACCTCTGGAAGTAACTGCAATACTTTGGCGAGGATTTCCTGGAACAGGCAGACTTATATACCGGTGGTGTTGAGGCTGATTGGAGACCGGTGCTGAAAACAGAGGTGAGGGGGGAGAGAGGAAGCAAACTGCCCTCCCGGCTCCAATAATGGAACTGCAGGGCATCATATGACAGTATCCCCCTCTTAACGGACGCCTCCTGGCGTCCTGCCAGGCTTCCCCTTCGTCTAAAAGGGTATGTAAATCCAAGACCACTCCTCCGGCCCGTACCATTGCCAGCGACCAGGTACTGGAACCCCGTCCCCTTAGGCCTCACGTCGAGGATGCACTACACCGTAAAGGCCGGATGGTTTTCAATAATCCGGGGGTTCGGCCGGAGGGCTTAGGGCGCAGGTGGAGACAGGCTTGAGCAAAGAGATGTGGAAGGTTGGATGAATCTTTAAGGACTGTGGAACCTTCAACTGGACGAATTTATAATTTTGGTAATTGGGAAAGGGTCAATGATTTTCTCCGGGTACTCCGTTTTCCTCCCACATCCCAAAGACATGCATGGTAGGTTAATTGACAACTCTAAATTGCCCGTAGGTGTGAAAGTGAGTGCGAATGGTTGTTTGTTTATATGTGCCCTGCGATTGGCTAGCAACCAGTTTAGGGTGTACCCCGCCTCCTGCCCAATGATAGCTGGGATAGGCTCCAGCACACCCGCAACCCTAGTGAGTACAAGTGGCTAAGAAAATGGATGGATGGAAAGGGCCAATGAAATGGGGAGTGAGCTTACAGGATTCAATTTGAAGCGGGAGGTCGTGAGAGGGTTGTCAGACAGATTGGCCCACCTTGTATTCGGGTGTCGGGGAGTGATGACGGTCCGTGAGCTGTTTGTTGTGTGCGGCGGACCGGGTCAATGCCGCACGGACGTCTTTCCACAGTGCCTGGAGATGATCCTTGACTGCAGGGACCGCCACTGCCTGCTCCTGTTCTTTGAATAATGGCAGTTGGTAACCATAGCAAGCCATGAATGGAGACATACCGGTAGCGGAACTGGTGAGAGAGTTGTGGGTGTACTCAATCTACGGGAGGAATGAGCGCCAGGAAGAGGGGTTGCGTGCAGCAACACAACGGAGGGCTGATTCTAGGGATTGGTTTGCCCGCTCTGTTGATGATATCCTGATGACGAGCTGGCTGCTGCGCCCACTGCTTTACAGAATTCCTTCCATACCAGGGATGAGACCTGAGGACCTCTGTCAGAGACAATATCAATGGGAATACCGTGGAGTCTAAAGACATGCTGTACAAGGACGTTAGGAGTTTCGAAGGCGGATGGTAGATAGGGGAGGGGTACGTATTGGACAGATTTGCAAAAGAGATCGACAATAGCGAGAATGATAGAGTTACCTTCAGAAGGAGGTAGACCGGTAACGAAGTCCAGAGCGATATGGGACCAAAGGTGGCTAGGGATAGGCAATGGAGGCCCAGTCTTGGGATGCGGGTGAGTATTTTGGGCCTCCTTAACCATCTGTTCGATCTGCCAAGTGGCTGCTCCAACGAAGCACGAGGACGGAAGAATGGGTTACGGTTTGTCAGGGCTGGTGGGGGGGTGAGTAAACTTGAGACAGGGCATCTGGTTTGCTGTTTTTTAGAGCCAGAATGGAAGGAGAGATTGAAATTAAACCTGCTCAAGAAGAGAGCCCAGTGAGCTTGTCGAGGGTTAAGGCGTTTGGCGGAACGGAGGTAAGAGAGATTCCTGTGGTCTGTCCAAATTATGAATGGTATTTCAGTCCCCTCCAGCCAGTGCCACTTCTCTTCCAAGGCCAGGACAGCCCCTGCCCCCGTGTCCGAGTCGTCAACCTTGACCACGAACTGGAGGGAAGGGTCGGGGTGGTGAAGAATGGGCGCACTGGTGAACAGGGTCTTGAGTTGACTGAATGCTTGGGATGCTGCCGGGGTCAATTGAAAGAGGTAGCTGGTGGATGTGAGGGGAATAGCGACCTTGCAGTAATTACGGACGAATCGACGGTAGAAATTGAGGAATCCAAGGAAACGTAGTTATTCGCGGGTGGTGGAAGTGGGCCAGTTAACGACTGCTTGGATCTTGGCAGGGTCGGGTTTAGGTGGTGGAATTCGCATTTTTCAGGTTTAACATAGACTGTTTTCAAGGAGACGCTGAATGACTTGGCGCACATGGATGCGGTATTCTTCAGGGGAGCGGGAGAAAATGAGGATGTCATCGAGGTATACAAACAAAACGGTTGAGCATGTCACGGAGAACGTCAATAATAAATGTTTGGAAAACTGCAGGGGCATTGGTTAAACCGAAAGGCATGACCAGATACTCGAAGTGTCCGAGAGGGGTATTGAAGGCGGTCTTCCATTCATCCCCCTCTCGGATACGGATTAGGTGGTAAGCGTTTCATAGATCCAATTTGGTGAAAACCTGGGCGTCACAGAGGGGTTCAAACGAGGGGTCAATGAGGGGAAGCGGAGATTTATTCTTCACGGTGATATCATTGAGACCACGGTAGTCGATACATGGGCGGAGAGTAGTGTCTTTCTTTTCAACAAAAAAGAAGCCGGCCCCAACTGGAGAAGAGGAAGGTCGAATGAGTCCGGAAGCCAGAGAGTCATGGATATAGTCCTCAATTGCCCTTTTCTCAGGTCGGGAAAGGTTGGAGAGACGAGGGGCCTCCGGCAGCAGATTAATTGCACACTCATACGGGCGGTGGGGTGGTAGAGAAATGGCCAGGTCTTTACGAAACACCGGAGAGAGGTCATGATCATGATCGAGAGAGGGGGGCTCGTCCCGGACTGCTAGTTCATCCTTGAGCTGCTCGGAAAGGCCATTAGAAAAAAATCCCCCTAAGGGTTAGGGTCCCACCCACATTCACCCGCCAATATCCGGAATATGGAATATTCTGCTGCTGATTTAGTGCCCTGTGTGAGCGTGAGGAGACAACAGGTGGCTTCTTTGCCCTGAACGGGGTGATTGAATATTTTACAGAGTTCGTTGGAAAAAGGAATTGAATGAGTGGAGTACCGGGGAGGAGTTTTGCCAAAAGGAAGTGGACCATTTAGCTGGTTTTCCATGGAGGAGGTTAGTGACATGAGCTACTTTGGATTGTTCGGTGGGATAACTGTATGGTTGAAGGTTGAAAATAAGTGAGCAATTGAGTACAAACTGGCTACATGCACCGAGGGCTTGGGCGGCGAGACATGAGGTTCTTTGTACAAGAGGCAGGGTGGCTTTGAGGCTGTGGGCTCGGACGGCGTACTTACAGGTGGAAGTTTGGATAGCATCATTGAGGAAAGGAGGGATACTTGTTGTGTAAGGGAGTGTAGGGATTCCATGAGTTCTTGGAGAGTCTTTTCTTGTCTTCCTATGTGGGCTCCTTGGAGAGAGTGCGTTCATCAGTGCCTCTGGAGTTGCTGGGTCCATAATGGCCATTCTGTCACGTATGGGGAGTGGCTGAATCCAAGAGCAGTCAGAGGCAGATGTAGAATGATGAACAGTTTATTGAGGAAAGGAAATGGTGGTGGTCCTCGGTGGGTTGGCAGGTAGTGGTGTGGACAGGTGGCAGGCGGTGGTGAGGACAGGCGGCTGGCTGGGCAGGCAGGAATGATGTGGATCAGGAACACGGGGGGAAACACTGAGAACAAGGAGACACATGAGTCAAAAAAGGGAACAAGGAATAGAGTTGCTTACGTGAGGTAAATGGGCCGTGGTACCTCTGGAAGTAACTGCAATACGTTGGTGTGCATTTCCTGGAACAGGCAGGCTTATATACAGGTGGTGATGAGGCTGATTGGAGACAGGTGCTGAAAACAGAGAGGGGAGGGGGGGAGAGGGGAGAGAGAGAGGACGCAAAGCGCCCTCCAGGCTACAATAATGGAACTGCAGGGCAGTATATGACAGTCCACCTTCATTGGAATTGCGATTGTATATACAGGTACACAATAAATTAGAATATATTTATTCTATTTTACTGAGATGACATACCTAAATAGATTGTGCAACAGAAGCTTACAGATGACTACAGATTAGATTTTTCAGCTGCAAAATGCAATAGGGACAATTGCATTTTCCAATACAAATTTAAGAAAACAAAAATCACATGTATAGCCATCTGCAGACTTCTATATTTATTTAGATATTTATTTATTAATTAAAAAAGACAGGTTTTTAGGCGATACATTTTTTTTTCGTTCGATCGTTGATTCAAAGTTTTACTTTTCAATGTATTTTAATCCTCTTGTTTCGAGCACACATAATGGCGGCTCTGTGAGTGAAAAAGTAAATGCCTACAGAGGTCTGTCAACCAATCAGCATTCAGCAGCACAGTCCACCCCATCAAAGAGTTCCTGGTATCTCTAGGAAAATAATCCAGGGGGAATCTTCCGTTGCCTGGTAGTTTTTATTTGGTGGGGACACAGGAGGAAGTCAACCGCCAAGGGTAGCTAGGGAAGTTCTTGCAAAGGTTCCTGCGGTGGGAAAGCACCTAATGGCATTTCCATTCATTTCAATGGGGAAAGATGGTTTGAAATGCAAGTGTTTTGAGTTACAAACATGGTCAAGGAACAAATTAAACTCGTATCTCAAGGCACCACTGTATTGAATTGCACATGTAGTTGATAGTTCTGGCTCTCTGTATCTCTAAAAGGCCTACACTGTAGCCATGACTTTGGTTGCAATAGGAATGTGTTAAATGTTTGATAAGAGAGCTAAATGGTATGTGTAAGCATACCTCGACTGGCTATTAGAGGTCACTGTGTACATGTATAAAGGTTTATCAAGATCTCTCTCCTTTGTCTTCTCAGTTTGAGAACATGCGGCAATAAAGTGGTGAGACCCTGACGATGGGTGACTGGAACCTGCTGGGCAGCATCCTGGAAGAGGTCCACATTCATTCGACCATCGTGGGCAAGATCTGGCTTACCATTCTCTTCATTTTCCGCATGTTGATCCTGGGGGCAGCTGCTGAGGATGTATGGGATGATGAGCAGTCAGCATTTGTGTGCAACACTGACCAACCAGGTTGCAAGGCAGTCTGCTATGATCGTGCCTTCCCCATCTCGCTCATTCGCTTCTGGGTCTTGCAGGTAATCTTCGTCTCTGCACCCTCACTGGTTTACATGGGCCATGCCCTCTACTGCATCCAAGCCCTGGAGAAGGAGCGCCATAGGAAACGGATACAGCTGAAGGAGGAGATGGATGAGGCAGAACTGGCATTGGATGAGCATAAACGACTAGAGAGGGAGCTGAGGAAGCTGGACGAACTGCGAAAGGTAAAAAAGGCACCTCTTCGAGGCTCCCTCTTGAGAACTTACATCATTCATATCTTTACACGCTCAGTAGTGGAGGTGTTTTTCATCCTTGGACAATACATTTTCTACGGTGTCCAAATTCAGCCACTGTATAAATGTGAGAGGATGCCTTGCCCCAACAGTGTAGACTGTTATATCTCTCGGCCAACAGAGAAGACCATCTTCATGGTTTTCATGATAGCCATTGCTGGTGTCTCACTTTTCCTCAACATTCTGGAAATATCCCACCTCGGCATCAGGAAAATAAAAAAGGCCCTCTTTGGACAGAGATACATGGAAGATGACAGTTTAATTTTCAAGTCAAAGAGGAAGGTATCATTGCCACATCATTGTGTGATGAGTCACGTGTCACCTTACATTGGACCTTTGAGTCAGACCTTCAAAGTAATACCAGAAGAAGATATGAAGCCTCCTCATTATCCTGGGCTCAAAACAAGCCATGAGTCTTCAAGGAACAACAGCATGGCTTATGTGGGGCACATTCAGACCAACTACATCTGCCCGCAACCCAGAATACCAGGTCCAGAGGTACTCACAGCAATAGTGGACCACCATCTGGGTTTGGAATCTGTGGTGTCTAAAGCAGAAGGAAGTGTATTAACCCCTCACAAGGATACCCATCAGAGAGAACATATTGATGCCAGCCATTTAGAGGTTCTTCTGTGCGATAGCGCTAAAAGACCATCTTCTACCAACAAGCTTGAGGATGATCGCAGGGAGTCAGTGGGAAGTGAGGTCCTTGTACCCAAACCTCGAAAAGCCAGCTTTATGTTCAGGCCACCATCTGAAAGTTTGTCATCAGTCAGTCGCTCAACAAGTTCTTCCTTACATTCCTCTGAAGAATCAGATGAACTGGGCTCGCTGCAGGGGGACACGCTCATGATGCCGCCTGCCACGGGGCGAAGAATGT